>NC_056728.1:1616378654-1616678654 GCF_019279795.1 Protopterus annectens | reverse complement strand
TTATATTGTACTATAGTAGTGCAGATATTAATGTATTCCTGTGTTTCTTGCTTTTAATCACAGGTGATCATGACCGTGGGAATGTGGGCCCTGTGCCACCTGATGTCAGTGTATCAGCAGACTCTGATGATTATGCTTGCCAAATTGAAGCACAGCTGGGGGGTCCAGGGGTTAAATCTGACAGAGACTGATATATGGCCATCCCTGCTTTTCCATCAGACACAGCCAGTAGGCCTATGCCTATCCAGTCGACTGAGCCCACAGATATTGGACAGGTGTTAGGGAGGACATTGATCAGGGAAGTGTGGCTACTGCATCTTCAGTGCCTGTTGAGTCTGTCCATAGCCAAAGTGTGGGTGAGGCACCACACAGGAGGATTGGTGCTCAGAGGGGGTCTGCTGTCCCTCCTCCACCTGGTGTAGGTGTCACTTCCTGTGTCACTCAACATATGTTTTGGGCTGTCATGGAGGCACAGGCATGTTCCCATAGATGCTCCAGACAAATGTGCAGGGTTGTGGATGTGGCACAGTCTGACATGTGTGAGTGCCTCCACCATGTTGCTGATTCACTGGATTGGATGAATGGCACATTGGAACGAGGGGTGTCTGTGATAGACCAAGGGGTGTCTGTCATAGAATGAGCAGTGTTTGATGGAACATCTGCTGGGAGGTGAACTGTATTGGTATCCTCGTGAACATAGGTCAGCCACATCATCTGCTGTTAGCCAACGTGGGCATGATCGATCACTCTGTCATAGTAGCAGTACTTCCATCAGTGAGTGTGCTGTCCACATCCAGACATGGCAGGCCATGGAGGTTGTGGACCTGGGCAGACATCAGTTACATTCAGATAGCAGCACTACATCTGACCTTGGGCATGGAGGTGCCAGTGCAACTCCTGGAAGACCCAGTTCTCATGCTTGGAGATGACAATGATGAACTGCCACCTCTACCATGCACTGCTCACACCTGTCTGACAGACCAAGAAATAGAGCTAGCACAGAGCTTGGCTGTGTTCATGCAGACACTCACACACCAATTTCACCTTGAGGGCCCCTACACACACACACACACACACACACACACACACACACACACACACACACACACACACACACACACACACAGACACACCAGTTACTCATTTTGTCTCACTGGCCATGTGTTGTTTTGTCCGGATGTTTGCCTTCTTCTCCTTCTTACTCACACACACTCACCGACCTTTGTGTCAGCCTTGGCTTCCTGAACCCCCCACACAACACTCTGTGCATTTAATGATAACTGTGCTATATCTCTGTTTTCTATATCTTGGATTCAGGGATACAAAAGCTGTGTCTGATGCTCAGGGTGCATAGCTAACAGTGCTTAATATAGCTGCATTTGTGTTGTTGAACTGCTCATTGTACTTTTAACCTATATTGACCTTGGAAAGTTAGACAGTTGATTGCCTCAAAATGTCATAATTGTATAATGAATGTTCTTGTAAGGGTAGTGAAGTCAGAAACTGCAATGTGTATCATTACTTTCTAACTTCTCTCTTTACTGGTTTTCCAGGACAAATGTATGGTGCACATCATAAGTCACACCATTATATTCAGATCTTAGCATTATATGACAGCAGTGTAGTTAAACCTCATCAGAACAGTAATACAGTATAATGCTCTCTTTTGCATGTTCCTCAACAGACACAAGCAGCAGCTGGAGAGACCACAGGGCTTTCTCAGCAATGCACTCAAGTCTCTCAACAGGTACTGTTATGATTCTGTCATAGTCCATGTTGGAGTGAATGACTTGAGAGGTACCTCCCTGGACAATATGAAGAGAGACATGATCGAGTTCGCTGAGTATGTTTCCCAGGCAGGTATGTCCCTAGCCTTAAGCAGCATTCTACCATTGCCCAGAATGATGCCTCAATACAAACAGAAAATGGTTGACTTTAACAACTGGCTTAGTTTCTGGTGTCATCCAAAGGGGATCCAGTACCTGCCAGCCTGGGAAGACATGACTGACAAGCCACGATACTTTGCCAGAGATGGCCTGCATATGTCTCCCTTGGGCTTCAGGCTCCTGGCAATGGCTCTTTCTTGCCCCATAATGCCTTTTTTAGGCAATGCCATGAAGTCAAAACTACCAACATGAAAATGTCATCAAAATGTAAATTAAAGGTCATGCAGCTAAATGCTAGGAGTCTAAACATGAAACTGCACACATTGTAAGCATTCTTAACCCTGGAAGAAGCTTACATTTGTACAGTCACAGAAACCTGTTTCAAAGCTGTGGAGAGCACCACAGCCTTAACAGGTTACTCATCCTATCATTCATTCAGTCCCCAAGCCATGAGCAGCAAAACAAAAGGAGTTGGAGTTGCAATATATATAAACTACATGCACACCTCTAGGCTGGTCAAACAGTATGATGCACTGGAAATACTCCAGGTGCAGTTAACAATTGACAAGACCCCTATTCAAATCATAGCTAATTATATTCCTCCAACCCTGACTCAAGATGCCCACTCCCCCTATCTGGACCTTCTCGAATCCATCAAGATTCAACTCTTTACCCTAAACCTGTATGACTTTAACTATCCAACCATAGATTAGAAGAAATACTTATGCCAAAACACAAATGCCCAGAGATTCCTTGATTTCATCAATGCAAATGCCTTGGACCAGTAGGTTGACACCTCAACAAGAGGTGAAAATATCTTGGACTTGGTATTAACCAACATGAGTAACCGCTGCAGCATCCCTACAGTGTCATCATCCCTGGTAAGATCCGACCACAAAGCAATCAGTTTCGAAGTCACCATCTCCACCAACCCCTCCCCAGCTAGGGTCAAACAACAAAACTTCACCAAAGCTGATTACAACCTCCTGAGTGAAGGTATAAAAATTGCTGTCCAGGACCAAGAAGGAGCAGGTGTCTAACTGGAAGCAATCTTTCCTTAGCCTGAACAAGCAAATAAGAGCACAAGTGGAATCCGCCAAAGAAAAATTCGAGTCCAATCTGGCCACATCCACTAAAGACAATCATAAGGCTTTCTTCACATATGTCTGCAATCGCAAGGGAAGCATCCAGATATGCTCAGAACTGGTGGTCAAGGACACCACATACACAAACCCTGTAGATATAGCCAACCTGCTGGTAGAGAGATTCAGTGAAAACTTCACTCCTCTGTCCTCTCATCAATAAAACAGGACATGCCCAGTACCTGTCCCCCTCCCCTTATCTCTAGGGAGCAAGTCATCACTGCCCTCTCAAAGGCAAAAAAATGCAGCCTCCATGGGACCCAATAACATCCCAGCTGCATCCTACATGAACTTGGGCAGGAACGTGAAGCACCATTAGGCACCCTTTTCAACCAAAGCCTGAGTACTGGCTTCATCCCGGCCAAGTGGAGGACAGCTACTCTTATCCTTTTGCACAAAGGTGGAACATCCACCAATCCAGGAAGTTATAGACCCATCAGCCTAACAAGCCTGATCTGCAAGACCATAGAGTGGATTATCATGGACCTCATAAACAAGGACATTGGCTACCTCCAGACACTTGATCCCACACAGTTTGGTTTTGTCAAGGGGAATTTATGCCTGTTAAATTTGGTTGACTTCTTTGAGACAGTCACCAAGGCCATAGACAAGAGGAAGATGATGCACACTGCCTACCTTGACCTGGCCAAGGCCTTCAATACTATTCCCCACTCTCAACTAGACATCAATCCATATGTTACCAGATGGGTAGCAAACTGGCTCACTGATAGAACCCACCTAGTCAAAATAGGTGAAACTACCTCAAGTAGTAGACCCGTAACAAGCAGTGTACCCCAAGGACCAGTCTTGGGGCCACAGCTGTTTGGGATATACTTCTCAGAGGTGCAGGCCAAGTCCAGTGGGCTATGGCTGACCAAGTTTGCAGATGACTGCAAGCTGGGTGCTGTCATCAATTCCCATAGTGATGTGGACATCCTCCAAGAGGGTCTCACCCAAACAAATGACTGGTGTCAGAAACATGGCCTCAAACTGAATGCCAAAAAATGCATCATCATCCCTTTTGGGGAGAATGACATCCCACAAATTATCACATTGTTAATAAAGCACTGAGCACACAATCAGTTGTGAGGAACTTGGGAACCCAGGTTGATAGCAAACTGACTTTTGACCACCATATTGCCTCTGTTGTATGGAAAACTTTCTACATGGCCCACCTCATTAATAAGGGTATCTCATCCAGAGACAAGGTAGTTATAACATCCCTGTATACTTCCCTTATAAGACCGATTATTGAATACAATGCCCCTTTCAGCATTTACCTCACAAAGCACATGCAGCAGCTGGAGAGAACACAGAGATTCCTCACCCAGAGAATCCAGGGTCTCAAACATCTACCCTACACAAATAGGCTAAAAGCCCTGTCCCTCTACTGTACTTCTACAGACTCCTCAGAGGTGACATCTGTCTGGCATACAAAGCAATCTCAGACACCGCCTTGGTGGGACTGCTGCATATCCACAAGTCAAGTTCCACTCAAGTAACCCAGACGAGTGACCTCAACCTGGTCTGTGACATCAATAGGACTTATTGGCAGGACAGATTTGTGTCCCAGAGACTCCCCCTTTTGTGGAATAGACTCCCATTCCATGTAAAGCAGAGTATCTCATTAAACCTTTGTAAGTGTAACCTGGATAACTGAATGGGGAGCAGAAAATACATTGCTGGGATTCCACCTATGTTCCTGCTGGACAGTGGCACAGGGTGCTAACTTGTTGGAACATGGGCTAAATTCTTGGCTAGGCTTGTAAGGGCCAAAGGGCCAATAGCCTAGTAACTTCCTATGATCCCATGATCCTATAACACAGGACCTAGCAACCATGCCATGCTGTATATGGGTAGATTAAAAGCCATGTCAATGTAATCTTTCATGAATCGGATGAGGTGACATCTGCCTGGCCTCCAAACCAATGTGTGACCATGTCCTGGTGGGATGACTGTGTATCTAAACATCTGATAGAGCTCATGACATCAGCAGTGTCTGTTGAGAATATGGTAACAACAGTGTCCCACATGCTGTGATAAAAGGCTGTCTGTAATGCAAGCAAGAGCAGGCACACAAACATGCACACACACACACACACACACACACACACACACACACACACACACACACACACACACACACACACACACAAACACAAACACAAACACAAACACACACACTTGACTGCAGTGAGAATAAAGCTGCTAAGTACACAGACTACAGAACACAGTACTTAATGCAAGCACCACAGCACAAGTCTGACTTTTGTAACAACGCAGCTGAACTTATATTACATAATATCAACAGGCTATGTGTGAGACAGGATGAATTGTCTGAATTGTCCAAGTTACACTTAAATAGGGTCATTGAGGAGCTCAGTTTCACATAAAAAGAAAGTTTGTCCATAGCAATGGCAATCTCTGGAAGACATATCTGTCTCTCCAGGATGTCCTGTTGATGTTACAGGCTAGGTAAAGGTCCCTAAGAATTTGGTGCAAAGCTGGACCTTCCCTTTTGCATTACAGACATAGCTAAAGAATGCCTTGTGATCATTCTTAGCTATGAATGCTAATTTAGTTTTGTAATTAGCTTTAGAGGACTTTACAAGATGTCTCATTTGCTTGTTCAAGCTACGGAGGGTGTTCTTCTGTTGAGACTGTTCCCTCTAATTCCTGGACATCAGTTTATTTCTCTTGTTGTATAATCTATTTATGCTAGATGTCCACCAGGGTGGCTTATTTTTTTTTGTGATCAAGCTTTAATCCATTCTGGTACCGCTAAGGCTATATACTTGTAAAGGTGTGTATATGGGGCATTTGTGTACATCTCTGTATAAGAGACTTTACTGCCATTGGTGGCAGGAGGTTTAAAACTATTTATGCCATCACTTAGGAGGCTATAGTTTGTTTTGGAGAAACATTTCAACCTTTTGGATCCTGAGGAGGTCAGGTATGATTGCTACATTGAATGTGACCGATTTATGTTCAGACCTTATCAGGAAGGATGTCAAACGTGGGGTGATGCAGCAATCTCCCATGTTGGTGAGTACTAGGTCAAGGACATTCCAGCCCCTTGTGGGGGTGCAGACTAACTGTTCCATACCATTTGTATTTACAGAGTGCAGGAACCTTAGGGAGAGCATGTTTGATCTCTTATATGTATTCTAGTCAATGGAAGGATAGTTAAACTCATCCATGCTTAGGGTGTTTGGCTGTATTATGAGTGACTCAAGTAGGTCCAGGAAAGCACTGCATGGTTTTCATGGTTCATGTCGGTGGACCTGTTGTTAACAATGACATGAAAAGGAGTCTTTCCTACAGTTATTTGGACTTGGAGTAACTCTAAGTAGTCGTACTACTTAACCAGTCTTGAAGTGTATTTGTCTTTAATGAAACACCTCCTCCTTTGGTTCTTTCATGTTAATTTTTATGGCCTGAATGTGTGGAAGGTATTATAGCCTTTCATGGCCAGACTACTTTCTGCAGCCGTAAACCATGTCTCTGTGACTGCACAAACACCAACATATTCCCAAGTAAGTAGTGCTACATTGAGTGTAGTTTCTGATTTACACTCCTAGCATTAAGCAGCATAACCTTGTGTTTGTCTTTTGAGGATATTTTTATATCAGAAATGTTGGTCTTATGATATTGCTGAAAAAGGCACTATGGGAGATGCAAGTACCTTGACCACTTACCAAAAGGCAAGAGGTGACAGATGAAGACCATCCCTGGCAAAGCAGCAGGGTCTGTTGACCATACCATCCCAGGCTAAAAAATACTGGATCCCCCTGGATTACAACCAGTAGCTAAGCCAATTGTTAAAAGTGATAATTCTTTTGTCTGTACTGAGGCATCATCCTGGGTGAAGGTATAATTCTGCTTATGGCTACAGACATAACTGTCTGGGGCACATAATCTGAGAGCTCAGTCATATCTCTCTTCATATAGTCCAATGAAGTGCATCTCAAGTCATTTACTCCATCATGGAGTATGACAGAGGTGTACCTGTGCTTGTTGTTGAGAGACTTGAGTGTGTGCATGACTTTGTAGATCCTGGCACCTGACAGGCAGCTGACCATGACTTTCTACTTGCACAACCTGGTGAGGGGGACATCTGTGCATCTCACTATGGATTCGCCTATGAACAAGACATTGGTTTTCAGGTGTTTTGCCTTAAGGGCTTCATGGGTTACATGGTTTACCATTAGAAGGTCGAACCTGACACCATCAAATGAAGGGATCATCGACCCACTTCCACAAAACTGACAATGTCAAATTCCGACATTGTTAAAATACGACTCACCGTAAACCTCGGAATGGGCTTTAACATGGGTCGAGATGGGGACAAGATTTGTACTTTGACAATGTCAGGTTCGACATTGTCACCATTCAGCCTCCAGATGTCGACTGAAGTGGGTTCAACCAAATCCACTTCGACCTTCTGATTGTCATCCGGGTGACACACTATGTTTGTTTGTATGTGCAGTGGGTTCCATTGGGACTGTAATGTGTGCAGAATGTTTGCATTTGTGAGGTCCCTGCTTTTTGGTAAGCTTCTAATGAGTGCTCTGTGTATTTGAGGTTATGCATTGTGCACTTGGTTTGTTGAGGAGGTGAAGTGTGTGTGCTGACAACCTGTTTGAAATCTGGTTTGTTGTTACCTGAAAGAGAGAGGATATATTCTTGATTCATTGTATAGCTGCCTCTCTCACATATTGTATCTGTAAGTTTTAGAAGTACATGTTTGTCAGTATACATGAGGCAATGGAATCCTAACTGTGTAAAAACACAAGTACCCTTATTAGGCATATTTAGATGGTCATTGTTAGCAGATTGATTTTGTGAGCAGCAACAAATGGGCCTGTCTATGAGGGGCATAGCTGTCACCCCAGAAGTGAATTTACAATCACCCAACCAGTAGTGAAGGTTGTGCTTGAACTGAGTCATTGAGGAGCATTGTTTCACACACAGTGGGGCCCTATTACAGAGGAGTGTGATTTGCCAGGGGATATATCTGTCTCCCCAGCATGTTCTGTTTATGTCTCAGGCTAGGTTGAGAACCCTGGACCAGTTATTCCTGTCCCATTTGATTTGCAAATGTCTAGCATTACCAGTAAGGCAAGGTCTGAGACTTCTCTGTAGGTCAGGCATAGGTCATCTCTCAGCAGCTTGCAGAATACTGAGTACAGTGACAGGTCTTGTAGTCTTTCCATGTATGTGATGGTTGGAGGACCTGCATTCTCACAGTCACATGCCTCTATTTTTTTTCCAATTGTGGCAGTTGCCTGGTGAGGTACAGACAGAAGGGAGCCTTGTACTCAATTAGTGGTCTGATAGGGGTGGAGTACAACAGAGCTATGACCTCCCTAGTCTTGGATGTGATGTCCATATGTATAAGGGCACAATGCAGATTGTGTGTCTCAACACTATGGACACATACTGATGAAGGTGTAAATTGCTATAAACATGTGTTCACAAGTCTCACTACAATGTGTGTGAGCTGAGAGGGGTGCTATGTATATCATTGTTAAAAGGTTTACTTCATTGCCAAAGGGGACAATGAGGCATTGTTTGCTGTAAGGTTCAGTCTGTGAGTTTGGCACCAATCATTTGTCTCTGTCAACCCCTTCTGTAATATGTTGCCATCAATGGTTGAATCTATATGAGTGTGTCCGATTAACAGTCATCTGCAAACATGGTAAACCACAGGCCATTTATCATTAACTGAGCTTCAAAGAATTAGTTTCCACATATTTGAGGGCATTCCACTGGTAAGTGCCTAGTGGGGCTGCAGTCCCCACTTTTGACAATGTGTGTTCTGTTGGTGATCCAGTTAACTATTCAGCTAGTAGTATATGGCTTAATTCCCAGATGGGGCATTTTCACTATGAGACATGAATGCGGTATATTGTGTGTGAAAGGCTTTGGATAACTGAACATAGGTGGTATGTCTTATTATCTGTCATCCAGGTCTTCAGGGCCAGTATCAAAGAAGTCCACAAGGTTCAATAGGCAAGATCTGTCCTTGACAAATGCAACATGGGTCGACTCAAGTGTGTTGAAGATCACCTATGTCCCTGTGGATAAAGTCCATGCTGATCCCTTCCCTAGCCTTGCAGATAAGGCTTTTTAGGCTTATGGGTCAATAGTTGTATTTCTGCATGTTACCAGATTGATATGCATTGCATATGACACAACATTTGATATTACTTTCTGTAGTGTACTTGACATATGTGTGGAAGAAGTACTAAGACAGTAGGGCTGCAGGTTTGCAGGTATCAAAGTTATATAATGTGAAATACACCATTTTGCACACTGCTTAGTAGTGCACAAACATGAGCCACATTGCTAAAGTCTGACAGTTGGTAATGAGTCTATGAAAAACACTTGCTGCTGAACCAGCTCTGTGGCAGCAGGTGTTAATCCATTGATACTTTTAGTTTTGGGGCCAGATGGTACTGGCTTCTAATCCTTTTCTCCCTCTCTCTTTTTTCTTCCAGTATTTGCATAATGTGCCACTTAGCGCAAGTAGGAGAAATGGATAAAAAATGGATGTCGGGGTGTATCTGGTATATGCAAAGCTCAACAGTGTGCAAACTGGCCCACACAGGAAGCAGACAGGACCCAGACATCCAAAAATGGAAACTGGATGCATTCAATTAATACTGTCAGGCATTGCTCAAACCCAGTAAGCTACATTGTGCTGTGGTTAACAGCAAAACCTTTAAAATTAATAGTAAGATTGGGAATGCCATGTAAGTAATCCTGGGGCAGCAGGTGTAAGTATATGACTGGAGTACAGATGGTCCTGGGATCTAATACAGGGTGTGCAACCTTTGTTTTACTGTTGTGGCATTGCAGTTTATAGCAGTGAACTGAAATATGAGCAGCTGTTTTTTCAACTCTCTTGTGCAACAAGTGTTAGTGTAAGACTGCCATACACATGGTCCTGGGTTCAAATACAGCATATTCTATACACTTTTACTGTTGTTTCATTTCCCATTATAGTTACTATCACTTATAACACTTGACATAGTGTACATGATATTAATTATATGTATGAGGGCTGAGACACTAATACTGTGTCATTTATTTATTTATTTATCTAGGTATTATCACATTTATTATAAAATGTATGACTGTGAGTATACCGTATACTATATTACTGTAGGTATATTTCTGCTGTCTGAACTGCCATGACTTTCAGATTTGTTAAACACACATACACAACTGCTGTGCATCAAATAACTTTGAAATTGCATTTCTTGCCACTGTTGCACACCATTTACCATCATGCAAACACATTGCCTGGCAGTACGCACCCCTGTGCATGGTGTTTGCATGATGGTAAGCAGTGCACAACATTTTCAAACAGTGTGTGCAGTCCCAGTAAATGCAATAACTGGAATTGGCAGGAAACCATCATTCTCCACTGCTCTTGATCCATGATAGCCATGGCAGGCATTCGTGGAGAGGGTGTGAGATTTAGGGCTCAGAGATGGGGTGTCCAGGAGTCCAAGATTTTTGTTGGCCTTCTAGTGAAACACCACAGTGCCAGGTTGCTGTAGGGGGACTATTCTGGGTCCCAATATAAGTAAGGGGCTTGGGATAGTTTGGCCCAGCCTGTAACCAGTGCCACCGGTATCGCCTGCACTGGTGACCAGTGTAGGCATCACTACAATGACCTCTGGAGGAGGAAGAGGGGTACCCTCAATACTTAGATCAAGGAATTTAGGATGGAGGACATCCCACAGATGTGTAAGTATCAACTAGAGAGAGTACTTGTGAGGCTTAAAAGCTGAATATGGGCAAAACTGGTATTCACAATTGTATTCTGTTTTGTTCTGTTTTTTCCACAGATGCCATGGAAAGGGAGTGCAATGTTAGGACCCATGGCACAAGATTGGTGAATATGAGGGAGGCATGTGGTATGTATGCAGCAGAAGAGTAGCATTATTGTAGCATTAAAAGTTAAATATAGCTTGTTTGGTATTTTATACAGTTGTATCAAATTGAGCATGCATATCTCAACTGTAAAAGTAAGTAGGCATGCAATAAAGCCATGCATTAGTCTGTAGTACAAACCAAGACTACAATAATAAACTTTAGTCATAGGTGCTGGGTTCAAATACAACACTTCCCAAGTATATAATACTGTTAATTCTTCAATTATGTGTAACTTAAAGGTTTAAAGTAAAAGCTCAATACCAGTGGAACACATGGCCTGCTGTAAACTGTAATCTGTATAACTAGAACACACATATGTGCAAAATATGCACATGTAAAGGAGTACTTGTTGCAATCTGTAGTATAGTGTGCATCTGTTAGGAGCTGGTAGTCTTAAAAGTAATATGTATCTGTTGGGGTGGTAGCCTTAAGAGTAAAGGTTAAGATAATAGAGTCAAATAATTGTATTAATGCATTGTATGTTACATATGAAGGTACTAAGCTTATCTTTTTTTTCTGTTACCCCAACCCTTATCTCTCTTTTTTTTGTTTGTATTATACTATTAGTTATCATCAAAATGTGTCCATGTCATCATCCGTGTATTTCACATCACAAAATGCTCCACAGCACAGCAGAGTAGGCCTTCCTCACAGAATCTACCTGCCCAACTCTACCGACTATGGCACCATTGCCCAGCACATCTGGGAGCCAACCTGGCAACACCACCTCTGCTGCCCCTGCATTACCTGCCCCCTCAAGTAGTTCTGCCCCAGAGGGTAGACCAGTGGATCCCTCCTGGAGCAGTGTCAGAGGTGGTGAGTTTATCACCCATGCTGAGCTGCCAGAGGTGGTGCAAAAGGTTGTGCACCACACTGTTGGTGCACACCTACACCTGATGGAGGGGCTGCTCTCTCTCATTTTATGTATGATCAGAAGGAGGAGAAAGAGATGTCAAGCAGTCCAGCCAGTGGTGGAGTGAGGTGCAAGCAATGACAGTCCAGTGGGGAGGACTCAATTTTCACTGTCACCCAGCTTGACGTACACGGTTGCTAGATGTCTCCACCCTCACCCCATCTATGGTGTCCACCAACCTCTTCTGTCCATCACGTCCCTGTGTTTTATCTTGTTTGTCTTGCTGTCTGCACTTGCTTTCTCACCCACCCAACTGACCAGACCAAGACATACCTAAGTCCCTTCCCAAACATTCCTCTCTCTCTCTCGCAAAAAAAAAAAAAAAGATGGGCAATTTTTCCAAAAAAAAAATTGTCAAATACATGGCTCTCCATTTTGCACATGTGTCTTCCTGACACACTTGATTCAGTCCAATTGGGTATACAACACAATGGTGTTGTGGTCACCCCTTTCTCTCTGGAGGTGACAGTCCAAATTCAGTTAATATTCTGTATATATTATCAGTTTTTACTGCTGAAGAAATGTATTGCTATGGTTCTTTCCTACCTCCCTCTGCACATTCCTATATTGCTTTCCTTTTGTTCTTCCCTCTGCTTACTTCCCATTTCACCACTGTTTTATCTTCCTCATTTCTTTGCTTTAATACATTATTGCACAATGGTGTGCAGTATCAGTAATACAAAAGTACTTAAAAGTGTTAGAGTCAGTTGTATTCAAACACAGTGCCATCTGGCCCCAAAAAGCAATGTATCACTGCATTAACTGCATTAACATGTGCTGCCACAGAGGCAGTTAAGTAGCAGGTGTATTCCAGAGACTCAGCACTAACTGTCAAACTTTAGCAATGTGGCTCATGTTTGTGCAATGTTTAGCAGTGTGCAAACGTGTATCTCACATGCATATGTACTTTGCTAATTGTCATGCAAACCCACTGCTCATTGCTCTATGGCAATGTATATATTATATTGTATTACTACTGTCTACTGCCCATTTCCTTTGTATGATATGAAATTACATGTAGAAACATTACAAACTGAGGGCCTTATCTAACTATATGGCATGTATCAACCAATCACACTACAAATTATGTAATATCAAATGTTGTGTATTATGCAATACATATCAATCTCATAACATGCAGAACTACAAATATTGACCCATATACCTAAAAAGCCTTATCTGCAAGGCTACTGCAGGAATCAGCATGGACTATATCCACAGGGACATAGGTGACCATCAGCACACTTGACCCTACCCATATTGGTTTTGTCGAGGTTTTGTCAAGGGTAGATCTTGCTTATTGACCCTTGTGGACTTCTTGTATACTGACCCCAAAGACCTGGATGAGGGATAACAGAACATACCACATATGTTGAGTTATCCAAGGCCTTTGACACTATCCACCTTTCATGGCTCATAGCAAAGATCTCCCATCTGAGAATTAGGCCATACAGTACTAGATGGAGAGCTAATTGGCTCAATGAGGGAATACACACTGTAAAAGTTGTGGAATGCACTTCCACCACTATCCCACTCACCAGTGGAATACCACAAGGATCAGTGTTGGGCCCTCAGCTGTTTGGGCTTCCCTGAAGCACATGCAACAGTAGATGAGTATTAACTGGACACACTCGTATAGAGTTCCTCAGTGCTGGTAACATATTACAGTAGGGGCAGACACAGACTGATGATTGGTGATAAGCTCACTGATTGAGCATTAAACAGACAACGACTCTTTGTCACCTTTGTCAATGATGTACCCATGCAAATTATGATATACATTGCACCACCCTAAGATCAAACATAGTGTTGTGAGACTTGGGAATACACATTTCTAGCAAGCTAAACTTTCATTACTATGTGCCCATGGTGGTGACACACACTCTGAATTGTGCACATCATACATATGGACATCACATCCAAGACCAGGGTAGTCATACCTCTGCTGTACTCTACCCTTATCACACCAATAATGGAATACAATGCTCACATCTCTCTGTACCTCACCAGACACTTACAGGAATTGGAGAGAACACAGGGTTGTGCCTGGGAGACTCCAAGGCCTCCATACATGACATACTGAAAAGACTGACACACCTGTCACAATACTCAGTATCATACAGGCTGCTGAGAGGTGACCTATGGCTGCCCTGCAGAGCAGTCTCAGACCCTTCCCTTCTGGAAATGATGGACATCTATAATTCAAATGGGACAACTATAATTTGCCCCAGGGTTCTCAACCCAACCTGTGACATAAGCAGAACATGCTGGTGAGACAGGTATATTCCACAGTGATTCGGACCCCTCTGTAATAGGACCCCACTGCTTGTGAAGCAGTGCTCCTCAATGACCCTGTTCAGCAACCTTAACTACTGGTTGAGTGATTATAAAGTCACCTCTGGGCTGGCATACATGTCGCTCATGAACAGGGTCAGTTGGTGCTGGTCACAAACACAGTCTGCTAAAAATGACCATCCAACTATACTCAATAAGGGTACTTGTGGTTTTACACAGCTAAGCTTCTAAACACCCTAGTGCTATTAGGCTTGTAGCCTCATATGAACCTATTAAGCTATGTGCCTATACAGATTTTACAAACTGTTGAACCCCACATGGCCTGCTTTTGTCTTCTACTATAAGTTCACCTGCACTCTTGCATAAATCAGACTTGTGCTGTGGTGCTTGCATAACGTACTGTGTTTTGTAGTTTGTGTACTTAGGTAGGGATTCTGTGTGTGTGTGTGTGTGTGTGTGTGTGTGTGTGTGTGTGTGTGTGTGTGTGTGTGTGTGTGTGTGTGTGTGTGTGTGTGTGTGTGTGTGTGTGTGTGTGTGTGTGTGTGTGTGTGTGTGTGTGTGTGTCTAGACAGCAGAGAAATTGTCTTCTTTACTGTGCCTGTTATATTGGATTTTATTGTTTTTACTGTTTACAGAGCTTTTTACTTAGTTTCACTGCTTAAGTATTTACTGGTATTTTTCATTGTTTGTAAGCTCTCTGTTCTGCTTGTTCTGGTTTTCCTGCCAAGCAGTGTTTATATAACTAATCTGTTAACTGTTAAAAACATACTTTAGAGCCTCCTTGCTGGTTTTCTGCTGTTTTAGACTTTGTTCATGGCTCACATTCTCTAGTGTTTAACACTGAAACTAGGGTAGCTAGTAGTTGTAGCATAGTCCAGATACAGGCTTGCTACTTCTGGAACTGTTTGTAGTGGTTGTTTGTTCTGAGCATATTTTCCAGGCCATCTTGGATTTGAAGAGGTCTATCTGCACATTTGGGAGAGAATTGTGCTGATTAGGACTTTTCCAGTAAAGGGAGGCTGGTCTAGGGCTTGGAATAAGCATCCTCATTGGTCCTTTTGAATCTTTTTAACATTTCTTTTCAAGTTTATAGCTTCTATTATTTAGTTCCTGCATTTGAGCAGGTTTCTGTACTTATCTGAACTGAGGTGGGCTACCAGCCACAACTCTGAGCTGAGATACCTGATGACTACAGGCTTCTGAGCTTCCAAAAAAACATAATTTGCCTGTTTTTTGCTTATGTGTACTATTTACTGCATTTTGTTATTGCCTGCTGTCTACATTTATACTGTATTTATTTACTGTGTACTAAACTACACTGTTGTTCTGCAACTGTCTGCTTTACTGCACCTGTTAGATCAACGTTTATAGCTGTTTTCACAGTTTACAAAGCTTTTTGTTACTTTCATTGTTTGCTAAGTATTTACTGGTATTTATCACTGTTTTTAAGCTATCTGTTTTGTTTGTTCTGGTTTTCCTACCAAGCAATGCTTAAATAACTGATCTGTTAGTTGTTTAAAACATTCTTCAGAGCCTCCTTGCTGATATTCTGCTGTTTTAAACATTTTAGTGTCTCACTGCTATTTGTATATTGTTTTAAACATTCTCTACTGTTTCCTGGTGAAACTAGTGTAGCTAGTTGCTGTTCCATAGTCCAGATACAGGTTTGCTGCTCCTGGAACTGTTTGTAGTAGTTTGTTTGTTCTAAGCATGTTTTCCAGGCCATCTTGGATTGGAAGGGGGCTATCTGCACTTTTGTGAGAGAATTGTGCTGATTGGAACCTGTCTGGTAAAGGGAGGCCAGTCCAGACCTTGGAATAAGCATCCTCACTGGTCTATTTGAATCTTATAAAATATTTTTTCAAGCTTTTAGCTTCTGGTATTTAGGGCCTACATTTGAACAGTTTTCTTCTTGTTTGTGTGTTGCTCAGCACTGTGCACTGCTGTGTTGTTGTGTGTCAAACAGGACAGTTAAATTCAACAAATTTTCCCTTAAACCCAGCCAGAAATATCCATCCACTGAGCTCCTCTGTCATCAATTCGGAATAGCAACCCCTAGTGACAACAGTCTTCAACCTAAAATTATAGACAGTTGGACTACCCTTGTTTCTCCTGCCAACCTCGTTGACTTGGGTCTCTGGAGACAGTGTAGTAATTGCATCATGTACACAGACAACCCTCTACTAATAACACATTTTAGTACAGAGTGTGAGAGATGTATTTGCACCAAAAATCTAGAATCCATGCTCTGTCTCACTGAAGACAGTAACACAGAGAAGGTTGTCAACTCACCAATGGCTACATATGCTCATAGTATCACTGCTCATACACACAATATGCATCAAACACGTAAATCGACATATGCAGAGGTTCTCTCAAAAAACTTACCAAGACATCAGAGACCTCCAAAAAACAAGACTGCTACAACTAACACAGTCCCTACAGCACCCATGACACATAGCAATATCAGTGTCTTACCAAGCCAGTAGGACATAGTCAGAAAAACAAAAATTCTTGTCATTGGATACTCAGTAATGAGACAGAAGGATGTTCCACTCACCTGGTTGGACAAGGAGAAAGTCACAGTCAGCTGCCTGTCTGGTGCTAGGATTCATTAGATCACTCATCCACCCAGGTGTTGCAGCAACAAGTACTGTTATTACTGTCATAGTTCATGTTGGTGTGAAAGACCTGAGACATACCTCACTGGACTATATGAAGAAAGACATGGTTAAGCTCTCTGAGTATGTGTCCCAGGCAGATATGTCTCTAGCATTGAGCAGCATACTACCCTCACCTAGAATGATGCCACAGTATAATCAAAAAATGATTGATTTCAATAGCTGGTTCAGTTTTTGGTGTCATTCAAAGGAGATCCAGTTTCTGTTAGCAATGGGAACCCATGGTCGACAAACCTCACTGTTTTGCCAGAGAGGATTTGCACCTGGCACCGCTAGGCTTTCATCTGCTGGCAAAGGCTCTTGCCTCCCCCATATTGCCTTTTTAGGCATAGTCTCAAAAACAACATTACTAATGTGAAATTAACCAATCAGAACAAAATAAGGTCATGCTGCTAAACGCCAGGAGCTTAAACCAAAAACTGCACTCCTTGGAAGCACTTCTATCACTAGAAGATGTAGATGTCTGTGCAGTCACAGAAACCTGGTTCAAGGCCTTAGAGGATACCCCAGCCTTGCAAGGCTACAATGCCTTCCACACCTTTAGACTATGAAATTAATATGTGAAAACCACAGGAGGCAGTGTTTCAATCTGCATTAGAGATAAATTCACCTACTGCCTAGTTAGACTGGACAACTCCATGAAGTTACTCCAGGTCCAGGTTGGTGTGGGTGAGACCCACATTCAAGTCACAGCCTGTTATAGATTCCCCTCTATGAGTCATGACACCCACAAAGTCTACTTGACCAAACTGGAGACAATCCAAATTTTACTGAACACTGGCTATGAGGGATTTCAATTATCCCACCATCAACTGGGAAACCTATGCATTAACTCATTAGCCCAAAAGTTCTTTGACTTTGTTAATTCAAATGCCCTGAAACAAATTGTGTATTCACCAACAAGGGGAACAAACATTCTGGAGCTGGTCCTCACCAACCTGTCATACAGCTGCACTGCTACAACTGTCAGACACTCACTAGTTAAAACTGACCACAAATCAGTCACCTTCAAGCTGGCACTAATGACAGAACTCACAAAGGGTGAAATCAAACTAAAAAACTTCACCAAGGCAAACTATACCCTCCTAGGTGAAGGTATAAATGCATTCCAAGCCCCACCCCAAGCTGAAAATGGTAACTACAATGAAGCTTACACTAAAGCCCTGTACAATCACATGCATAAGTGTATAAACTCAGCCATACCAAAAAGAATCAAAGCCAGACACCCAAGCAAAAACAAGCTGCCATGGTGGACAACCAATATCAACAAACTTTACAATAAGTGCAAAATGTTGCTGTTCAAGAAAACAAAGACAAGGCCCCAACAATGAAAACGCACCCTCTTCAGTCTCAATGCAAAAATAAGACAACTTGTCAAATCCTCTAAGTGCTCCTTTTAGAGAAACTTAGCAAGTACAGCCAAGGATAACCATATGGCCTTTTGCAGCTACATACATAACCTAAAGGGTAGGACCCAAGCATTTGCAGAACTAGTGACCAACAGTATCACACACACTGACCCTAAAGAGATAGCAAACCTGTTATTGGATAGGTCTGGTAAAAATTTCACTCCCTATCAACTCCCAACTTATAACAAACCCTCCCCCAACCCCCCCCCCCATCCTACATATCTGAAAAGCAGGTCCTCAAAGCCTTGTCCAAGGCAAAAAACACAGCTTATATGGGAACAGACAATATCCCAGGCTGTCTTCTAAACAGGATAAAACATGAACTAGCATCACCACTAAGTATTCTTTTCAATCATAGCCTAACCACAGGCTTTGTTCCTGCAGAATGGAGAACAGCAACAGTTTTTCCCCTCCACAATGGTGGACTAGCAACAGACCTGGGGAATTACAGACCCATAAGCCTGACCATTCTCATCTGAAAGGCCATAGAATGTATCATTATGGACCTCATAAATAAAAACATAGGTGACCTCCAGACCCTGGATCCTACCCAATTCAGCTTCATGAAGGGCAGATCCTGCCTGTTAAATCTGGTGGATTTCTTTGAAAATATGACCAAGGCCACTGACAAGAGTCAATCTGTGCACACAGCATACCTCGACCTGGTAAAGGCTTTCAACACAATCCCACATTCAGGAATTACTGATAAACTTAACAAACTGAATGTAACCCCCTTAATTGTAAGATGGGTTGCCAACTGGATCATAAACCGGACACATACTATCAAAGTGAGTGACTCCACATCAACCAGCAGACCTGTTACCAGTGGGATGCCACAGGGGTCAGTGATGGGTCCCCTACTGTTTGGTATATACTTCTCAGAAGTTCAGATCAAAACTAAGCAGTTGTGGCTGACCAAGTTTGTAGATGACTGCAAACTAGGTGCAATCACTGAATCCTCAAATTATGTCAGTATACTCCAGGAGGGCTTCACACAGACCAGCAACTGATGTATTAGTCATGGTCTCAAACTGACTGCAAATAAATGTATCATCATTCCTTTTGGCACAAACAATGTACCCTCACACTATCAAATCAACAACAATACGCTAAGTACCCATGAAGTGTTAAGGGACCTGGAACCACAAGTTGACTGTGACCTTAACTTCGATGACCATGTGTCTGCTGTAGTAAGGAAAGCTTTCTATGTAGCCCACTTGATTAGTAAAGGTATCACCTTGAGAGGGGAAAAAAAGTTATAACCCCCTTATACTCAGCACTTATCCTGCCAATAATTGAGTATAATGTCCATTTGGCATGTACCATGCTAAGCACCTGCAGCAATTAGAGAGACTTCAGAGGTTTCTAACAAAGAAGATCAAGGGGCTCCAGCATGTGCCTTACATAGACCAACTAAAGTCCCTGTCATTATACTCTGTATCATATGGACTTCTTAGGGGAGACTTATCCCTGGCCTACAGAACAATCTAAGATCCAAACCTAATGAACTTGCTGCATATCCATAAATCAAACGGGACTAGGGCTACCTATTTCAGGGACCTAAATTTGGCCTGCGACTTAAATAGGACATGCTGGAAGGACAGATTTATCTCCCAGCGACTGATGTGTCTTTGGAACAGGCTACCAATTCATGTGAAACAGAGCATCTCTATGACACTGCTCAAGAGGAACCTGGATGAGTAGATGTGGAACCATAAATTCTTACCGGGGAATAGAGCCCACAACCCTCCTGGATATAGGCAGTCATCACTAAATGCAATCTTAGGTAGTGACTAGCATTTCTATGGTATTACAGTGGGATGAAATGGCTAGGCTTAAAATGACCTCTGGTTCGATAGCCTAGTAATCTCCTATGATCCCATGATCCTATGTATTGCTAGTATTTTGATACTTGCTCATGACTACACATCCATTTCATACAGGCCTCCCAATCTCTTGTCTCCCATGTGGCCTGCTGATGTCATATAGTATAAGTTCACTTACACTCTTGTATAAATCAGACTTGTGCAATGGTGTTTGTGTTAAGTAGTGTGTTTTCCAGTCTGGTTATTTAGCTAGGCAGAAGTTCTGTTCTCACTTCAGTCAACGTGTGTGTGTGTGTGTGTGTGTGTGTGTGTGTGTGTGTGTGTGTGTGTGTGTGTGTGTGTGTGTGTGTGTGTGTCTAGACATCATAGCAGATGTGTGTATCCTACAGTTATTTCTCCAATTACATGGCTTGCTAGTATTTTGATACTTGCTCATGTGTACACATCCATTTCATACAGGGCTCCAAACCTCTTGTCTCCCACATGGCCTGCTGATTTCCTCTATTATAAGTTCACCTGCACTTGTGTATAAATCAAACTTGAGCTGTGGAGCTTGCATTAACTACTGTGTTCTGTAGTCTTTGTATGTAGACAGGGAGGAGTTCTATTCTCATTTCAATCAAGTGTGTGTGTGTGTGTGTGTGTGTGTGTGTGTGTGTGTGTGTGTGTGTGTGTGTGTGTGTGTGTGTGTGTATGTGCATGTGTCAGCTGTTATGTGACATCACAGAGAGCATTTTACACCAGCATGTGGGACACTGTCATCTTCTCCTCACCAGACACTGCTGATGACATCAGCTATATCACATTTTTGGATATGCAGTACTATAACCAGGGCAAGGTTAGAGGCTGGCCTGGGGGCCAGGCAGAAGTCACCTCATTCTATACAATAAAGTTTACAGGTGACATGGCTTTTAAAAATGGCATTGTATGTAGGCCCTGTGTTATCTTGCTGAGAAAGCTCTGTGGTCTCTCCAGCTGCTACATGTGTCTGGTGAAGTGCATGTAAAAATGTGCGTTATACTCTAGTAGTGCTATAATGAGGTTTGACTACAATGCTGTCATACAATCCTAGGATCTCAATATGATGGTGTGACTTATGATGTGCAGAACATGGGCTTTCAATAGCAGTGGGGACACTTGGTGGTCAAAGTTTAGATTGGCTGTCTAAATGTGTTCTCACTGATTGCGTCACTATCTTTCAACATAGCAAAACTGTTCTCAATCCTATGATTAACATGGAACTCCACTTTTCAGATAGACAGCATTATAAACACACATTTCTGCATTTATTTGTAAATCATGTGCCTTTGTCACCATTCAGTTGTGTGTGTTAGCTTCTCCTGTGCTATGTTATCCCCATTGGTGGACTCAATAATTGTACACAGTATTTAAGTATCAGCAAACTTGATATGCCAAAGGCCATGTACTTTTACCTGAACTGTTGAGAAATACAGTTCAAACAGTAAAGGTCCAAGCTCAGATCACTGGGATTTACAAATGGTGACAGCTCTACTGGTACAGATTGATTCACCAACTTTCACATGATGTGTTCTGTCAATGAGACAATTGGTTACCCCTCAACTGACATAAGGTTTAATCCACAGTTTTTTTTTTCAGTGATAGCTGTGTGTGTGTGATTGTGTCAAAACCCTAGGCCAGATCACAGTAGGCAGTATGCACTGTCTTACCTTCATCCAGGCCAATCATATGGAATCTATGTGCCATGTCAACATCACCAATCACCTATGGCATGACCCAGCACATCCACCTTCCTAATACTGTTGAATACTCAGTTCAAACCACCCTCCACATGGCATATGTTTCCATACAAGGATGTACATCAACATGCATCCACCTGAGTTGGGAGGACAGACATGATGCATGCATGTATAATGACATTTTGACTCTCCTGGACTGTGATGTAGACCAGCATGTCATCATGGACCTCCTGTACATGTACACTAGTAATATCCCAGGTGTGTGCACAGACCTGTGTGAGTTGTTACTGCTATATCAGGTCCGTTTCATCTAATAGATCTCCTCAAAGTGGTCATTGAGGGCATGCATGATGACAATGGTATCATCTTGTGTAACTTAAACAAGACAAGGCATTTGACAAAAATCCACACAGAGGTATTCAATCAACACTATCATATGTGGCCATAAACAGCTATATCACCAAATGGGTAGATCAGTATATGATATCTGTGGCATCTCACTATGTTGAAATGTGTGACATGACATATATCTCAGGTCCAGTGATCAGGTCGGTACATCAGGCATGTCTGCTAGGCCCTTTCCTGCCCATTAGTTAAGTGATGGACATCACAGACAACATACACATGCTGTGTCCAAACAGCTGCCTGGAGGACTACACCTTGTGGGCAATCATTGACTCCAACTGTGATTTTAGTATAATACAGACAGTATCAAAACATACCAGAGACTGCTGCCACAGCCATGACAACACCTGTATTAAAGAGACACAGGGAAGGATTTTTTCAATCAGGAAACAGACACACTACCCAAGCATAATGTGGACTTCACACCCTATAATCAGACCAATAGGTATGTGATCTGTATCCTGTTCTAGAGGGTAAGTGGTACACCCACCAGCATGTGGTCACAGTGCTGACTAATCCCTTGAATGTAACACAACTACTGGGTATTTGAAGGACATGCACATCACAGGAAATAATAACTTCATGATTTCCAGCCTTCATCACACCAATAACTGTGTATAATGGACCCTCCTTCATGTATCTCCCTACACATCTTTCAGTGATGTGTAACTGAAGTGTACCACCTTTGTCACAGTGCACTGTCACACAGCTTATTGGTCATACTTAGGTATTGTTTCTGGGGAATATGCATGACTGTCTGATGGTGAAGACCATCAATAGGTTCATAGATTCATATGTGTTTACTAAGCTAACAACAACAGGAGCCTTTTTAAGACTAGCCATGCATCCCACATCTCTGACAAGTTCTGATACCTTTGATAAGTGTAAGCAGGAGCTTGGGAGATGAAACATTTACAAACAGGGGTCTGGGAGATGAACCATTTACAGGTTACCTGTGTCCATTAGAGCCATAGGTGCAAATCTAGGAATTAATTTCCTGCTCCCCATCCAAATGTCCAAGTTGCACTTGAATTGGGTTAGGGAGGAACTCTGCTTCATGTGGATGGGGAGCCTGTTCCAGAGACAGGGTAGACTCTGGGATACATACCTGTCTGTCCAGCAGGTACTATTTATATCACAGGCAATGTTTAAGTCTTTAGAATGGGTAATTCTGGTGCTGTTTGTTTTGTGGATATGCAGGAGGTCCATCAGAGTGGGGTCTGACAATGCTCTGTATGCCTGGCATAGATGTCCCTTCAAAAGCCTGTAGGAGGCAGAATACAGGGATAGGGCCTTGAGGCAGTCTGCATAGGACATTTTACATATGCCCTGTATTCTTTTAGTAAGGAACCTCTGTGGATGTTCCAATTGTTGGATATGCCGGGTCAGGTATATACCAAAGGGGGCATTTAACTCAATGATAGGTCTGATGGATGCCAAATACAGTGGAACAATGACTTTCTTGGACATGGATGACATACCTTTGCTTATAAGTTGAACAACATAGATTGATTTCCTTGCTACAGTAGACACGTGATGGTCAAAGGTTAGATTACTATGTGTGTTCCTAAGACCCTGACTACTGGTTCAACTCTAAGGGATGTGTTGTCTATATGATAGTTAACATGGGTGAATGACTTCCCAAAGGACACTATTATGCATTTCTTGACATTTAGTTTTAGTCTATAGCTCTGACACCAGTCGCTTGTCTGTGTCACCCCTTCCTGGAGAACATTTATGTCAGTGTGGGATTCAATGACAGCTCCTAGTTTGCATTCATCTGCAAATTTAGTCAGCCAGAAATCACTAACATTTGCCTTGACTTCAGAGAAGTAAATGCCAAAGAGAAGCGGTCCAAGGACCAATCCATGAGGGACTCCATTTGTGACTGGCCTCTTTATAGAGTTGATGTCCCCAGTTCTAACCTCCTGGGTCCTGTTTGTGAGCAAGTTGGCTATCCACCAGGTAACATACAGGTTTGTACCTAACCTCCTGAGTTTGTCAACAATGTCTGAGTGGGGTAGTTTGTCATATGCCATGAGTATGTCAACGTAGGCAGTTTGAGCCATTTTGCCCTCATCCATCACTCTGGTGACCTTCTCAAAGAAGTTCACCAGGTTGAGTAAGCATGACCTGTCCTTGATGAAACCAAACTGAGTTAGGTCTGGTGTCTGGAGGTTTACTATATCAATATCGATCATTTCCATGATAATTCTGTCCATGGCTTTACATATAAGACTAGTGAGACTTATGGTTCTGCAGTTTCCAAGGTCTGTAGATGTCCCACCTTTGTGCAGAAGGATGACTGTTGCTGTTCTCCATTTATGAGGCATGAAGCATGTTTAGAGGCTACAGTTAAATACCAATTCCAGAGGGACTGGTAGGTCAAGTTTCATGCTATTTAAAAGGCATCCTGGGATATTGTCTAGGCCCATTGATGCAGTGTTCTTGGCTTTAGAGAGTTGTTATACCAGTTGCACGTGTGCTACCTGCTCAACTTATACACACACTGCATACATAGGTGTTTGACAACATTAATGGCATGTATATCATTCATGACAGTCTGGATTGTGCCATAAATATATGCCACGCACACAAGGCAACTAACCTGTATTGCCCATACTATCATATACAAGTATAGCAGTGTCCCTCCTAACACCTCCTGCAGATATTACAGTACCAGGACAGTGTGCATGATTACCCTCATAGAGTGTGAATGCATGTGCAGGCTCATCTGTTATTACTACACATCAGATATGTTATGCCACAGGCTTGGGATTAGTGGTGGTGTTATTTTGATGTTGCCCATGACTGTGGTTGGTTCTTGTAATGTTTGCCATGATACTTTACCTGTGGCCAACTTGCTGAAGACCTCTGCTGAGAGTACACTCATATTCAGGTATAACAGTTTACACAGCTTCCCAATATAAACCCTACCCCAATTGTATGTCAGATCCCTGATTTATGTCCTCTGTATTATTCATGTAAGGATGCTTATCTCACACACACACACACACACACACACACACACACACACACACACACACACACACACACACACATCCTCCCCATTTAATGTCACCTTGTGTGACGGTCACAGATAACACACTTTCACTGTATAGTCACTACTGTACCATAAAGATATGTGCTTGGTGTTGCTGCTACAACCATCTTCCATTGACATGCCCACCTCTGCTGTACATGTGGAAGTTTCCCCTGTACTCTTTCCCTGTGTTCATTCCTACAATTTATCTCTGTGTCCTATTCAATACACACACTTACCCTGAGTGATCATTTTACATGGCAGTCCCATATCCTGTTACAGATCATTAACACAGCTTCAGTCCAGTATGCCAGGAATGGGATATCACAATACTCTGCACTGTAGGTACACTGTCCTGTACTGTGTTTGGACCATATACTTCATATTCATACCTCTCAACTGTCCAGATATTCCCAGGATGTCCAGATGTTTTCTGTATAATATATGCGGCTTTCTGTCATATCACTGGGATGATCTCTGGAGTGATGTGACTCAATAATACATACATTTGAATGCATACCTCTCAACTATCCTGATCTGTGCAGAATGTGCAGTTTTTGTCTCATATTTGTGATCTTTTCCTCATAACACGTTTTCCTGGCAAATCATTGGCATGTCATTGCAGAATGCAGTCAGAAACTGATGACGGACATTTGAGTTTCAAACTTCATACTCTTCAGAAAGTTCATGCTGATGTACAACCTACATATTCTAGCAACTTCTTAAATTTTGAAGTGCAATATTAAACAACTGTCCCTATTTCTGGTACTTTGTCCCCCCATTTTTATGGCTTTGTCCACATTTCTCGCTTTAAGAGATTGAGACTGTTACAATCTAACACATTCCTATGTAACATCTATGTCAGATATGTCCCTATTACTGGTTATTTGTCCTCTGATTCATTTGGCCTCTGTGCAGATGTGTTGCACTAAGAGAATGACAGCTATTTGTAAAGCCCTGGTGATCATTATGGCATTCCACACATATCCTGACACTGTGGGTGCTCTCCCTTACACAGAATTGCTATCCACATTCGCTTAAAAGGTTTTGTGGCCAGTGCGAGCCATGAAACCTAGCTTAGGCACACTGCTCCTCATTAATAAGCATTGTGTGCTGACGTGCACCACACACTGTTGCACAAACATGTAAACTCTTCCAAAAACAAATGAAGCAGAGTCCAAACTGGTCGTAATCTTTTATTATAAAATGTAAGCACTTTCAGGTTAAAAAACTCTTCATCAGACAAACTTCACATAATCATGACAGTCTTTAAATATTAAAACATTTCTAAAAGCAACCAATTACTTTCTATACTTTACCCGCCTTTTCTTTAAGGCTGGTTTTAAAGGTACAGAACTATTTAACCCAGGTGGGTTGTCAGCAGCCAACTGTATGATCCATCTTAACTCTGCATACTCTGTATCATTGACAATGCCCCCCCTTTTTTTTCATCTGTGCAACATGCAGAACCATAAAAACAAAAGTATGATCCGGAAAGCTGGAAACATACTGGTACAATACATTATGTTTATCCTTCTGTCTAACAGATGACAGTGCAATATTCTTGTTTTTAACTTACAATTAGATTTTCCAACATAAAAACTCGGACATGACTTGCAGCATGCCAAGTAAACCACATTCGCTGTATGGCTATCTGCATAAAACTCAAATGTGTATTTTTTGTTTGTAACAGGATATATAAAATAATTTAAACCATTCACATTTGAACATGCTTTGCAATGCCTTCAGGGAAAAGTCCCTGTTCTCATGTGTGCAGAGGAAACACTGTTGGCCTTCTTATTTTCTAAACTAGGTTCTATACATAACATGTCTTTTATATTACTATTTCGGTTGAAGGTAAATCTAGGTTTCTCATCTAAACTATCCTTCAGGTGATTGTCAATTCTTAGTATCTTCCAGTTTTGCTTAATAATATCACATATCCGATACACATTGTTAGTATAACTTAGCATTACCTTAGGTTTTTTGTCATACTTATTAGATGGCTTCAGCTTGTCTCCCTGCTGTTCTTTATTATCAGAAAACCATGGTCTAGCCCTGGCTTCCCTGTTAGGTTCATAGGTTGGTACTAGGCTATCGGCCCTAAGGCCTATACAAACCTAGCCATAACAATTCCCTGGATATTACTTCCCACAATATTTACTTCTCTGGACCCCTGTCAAGCAGGGCGACTGACATGGTCCTGGGGTGAATTTCCTATCTCTCATCCAATCATCAAGGTTCCTTTTGAAGAGGGCCAAGGAGGTGCTCTGCTTGACATGTATGGGCAGTCTATTCCAGAGTATGGGGAGTCTCTGGGTCAGGAACCTATCCCTCCAGCATGTTTTGTTCATTGTGATGACAAGGTTTAGATCCCTGGAGCGTGTGGCTCTGAGGGATTGGGATTTCTTTAAGGGGAGCATGTCCAACAGCTCAGGGTTTGACATGGCCTTGTATGTTAAGCAGAGATTGCCTCTGAGTAGACAATATGCCACAGAGTATAGCTGGAGTTTTTTTAGATGGTCAGCACATGGCATCTGCTTTAGGCCTGTGATTCTTTTAGTGAGATATTTCTGTGGCCTTTCCAGCTGTTGCAGATGTCTTGTGAGGTACATACCAAACAGGGCATTATACCCTATAATGGGTCTAATGAGGGATGAGTACAATGGGACAATGACCTCCTTTTTTCTGGATGAAAAGCCATTAGTGATGAGGTGTGCCACATAGAAGGATTTCCTGACTGTTGTGGCAATGTGGTTATCAAAAATTAGACCACTGTCCACCTGTGTCCCTAAGTCTCTCATCACACTTTCAGTGTTTAGTGTACTGCCACCTATGTGGTAATTCATGGGTACATGTTTTTTTCCAAAGGGGATAACTATACATTTCTTGGCATTAAGCTTAAGCCCATGGTTCTGGCACCAGGCATCTGTTTCTGTAAGGCCCTTTTGTAGAATATCCACATCATTTGGGGATTCAATAATGGCTCCCAGTTTGCAGTCATCTGCGAACTTTGTTAGCCAGAGTCCCTTAGTGTTGGCCTGTACTTCAGAGAAGTAGATGCCAAACAAGAGTGGTCCCAGGACTGAACCCTGAGGTACTCCACTTGACACTTGTCTGGAGCTGGATTTAGAGTCGGGTACTTTTACAGTCTGGGTTCTGTCAGTAAGCCAGTTGGCAACCCATCAAGTGATGTAGGGATTTATGCCCAGCATAGTAAGTTTTTCTATGTTTCCAGAGTGGGGGATGGTGTTGAAAGCCTTGGGGAGGTCCAGATAGGCTGTGTGAACTGCCTTACCCTCGTCCACAGCTCGGGAGACTGATTTGAAAAAGTCAATCAGGTTCACGAGACAAGATTGGCCCTTCACAAACCCAAACTGGGTGGGGTCCAGTGTTTGAAGGTTGCCAGTGTCTTTGTTTACAAGTTCCATGATAATGCGTTCCATGCCCTTGCAGATCAGGCTCATCAGACTGATGGGACGGTAGTTCCTGGGATCCAAGGTGGATCCCCCCTTGTGGAGTGGGATAACTGTAGCTGTGCACCACTCAGTGGCCACGAAGCCTGAGGTGCAGATATGATTAAACATGACACTTAGGTGTGGTGCCAGTTCATTTTGTAGTTCATGTAGTACACAGCCTGGGATGTCATCTGGTCCCATGGATGCTGTATTCTTAGCTTTGGAGAGTGCGGTTTCTACTTGTGTGGCCCTGATTACCGGAATTTGGCAACCGTTTGGTATTGAGATGGGCCCTTTAGGAGGTGAGAGGGGGGGGGTAAAGTTGGCACTAAATTGATCTGCCAGGATATTGGCAATATCTTTGGGATCAGTATATTTAATGCCATTCTGTTGAAGCTCAGAGCAGATCTGAGCATTGTCATTTAGATTCTTGACATAACTGTAGAATGCCTTGTGGTTGTCTTTGGAATCTTTGGCAATTTTATTTTCGTAACTAGCTTTTGAGGATTTTATGAGGGATCTCAGCTTCTTACTGAGGTTGGTGAGGGAGTTTTTTGCATCCTAGGATTTTCCTCTTTTCTGCAACAGTTTCTTCCTTCTGTTGTATAGTTTGTTTATAGCAGGGGACCACCAGATTGGCTTCCTTTTTTGGAGGAAAGCATCTTGGTCCTATTTGGGATGGCACGATTTATGCACGAGTGGATGTGATCATACAGTGCCTTAGTGTAGGATTCTGCAGTCGAACTTTCAGATCCTGTCTGCATGAGTGTCATGAAGTTTGTCACTTCTGACTTCAGTAGCATGAAGTTGGCTTTGGAGAAGTTTTTTAAGGAGGTTTCCTTACTGGGGGGTGTGGGTGGGATGTGGATGTCAGTGGTGATTTGCTTATGGTCAGACCTGACCAGTGAGGGGGTGACCACTGGTGTGGAGCATCTATCTCCCTTGTTGGTAATGACCAGGTCTAGGATATTGGAGCCCCTGGTGAGACAATGGATTAGTTGATCCAGGGCATTGGAATTTATGAATTCCAAGAACCGTTGGGAAAAGGAGTTGGTACCCGAGTAGTTTTCTCAGTTAATGGCAGGGTAGTTGAAATCACCCAGTATTAGGGTTTTGGTTGCATCATAATATTTTCCACTATGTTTAGAAAGGTGTAGTGAGAATCTTGGGACATGGTGGGGGATCTGTAGCAAGCTGCAGTTTGGATTGCAGTCTTACCTAGTGTTAGTTGCACCTGGAGAATTTCAGGTGCAACTAGTTAGATATTATACTGTTCTTAGTTTTTTCTAAATTTTCCTTTGAATACCCCTTTTCCTTAAGATGCTCATTTAACACATCAATTTCTTTTTGAAACATTATTGTCTGTGCACAGCCGAGAAACTCTATATCCTTGCCCTTGCATAATATTTTGAAAAGTCTGCCTAGGATGCATACTACGTGCATTCAAATAATGATTTCTACAGCATTGTTTCCTATGCAAGGTGGTGCTTATCTTACCAGTTACATTTTTATTCAGTGTGACATCTAAAAAGGCAATGGTCTCATTGCTATGCTCTACTGAAAACCTAAGAAAATATGAAGTTTTCTCCAGGTAATCAACAAAGTTTGACAGTTCATCACTGCTTTGTGCCCACAACAAAAAATATCATAAACAAATCTGGCATAGAAAATTGTTGACGTCTTCCATAGATGTTCACATTTAAAAATATTTCTATCTTCCCAGAAGGCTAACATTAAATTAGCATATGAGTTGGCACAGGGTGTGCCCATGGCAACACCCTGTACCTGCCTGTAATGTTCTCCATTACAAAGAAAGATGTTATTTTCTAACACCGATGTTAGTGCTTCCAGGATTAAAGTATTGGTATTCTCATCATATATATTAACTGTATGCAGTACCTGTTCCACTGCCTTTAATCCCTATTCATCTGTAATGACCGTGAACAGACTATTAACGTCCATGGTTACCATCAACACATTCTTCAAATCTAAAGTTTGGCATGCATCATACAATTTTGATAAGAATTGTGTAGTGTCTTACAAAATCCTATGAAAATAAGCAAGCAGATTTTTCAGTTTTACTTCTACCCACATAGATAAATGTTCAGTAACCCATCCCCTCCCTGAAAATATTGGTCTCATGGGTGAGGGTAGGGTATTTTTATGCATTTTTGGTAGTGCTTTAAAAATAGGAATTACTGGATGTTCAATGCTTAAAAATACATACAAGTCATCACCTAACACTCCATTTATTCTTAAAGCCCTTAACTTCTTACATTGCTTAACCATCAGACGTGAGATATTTCTATAAGTACTGATATCACTGGTTAGGGCATCCAAAGATTGTATATATGCTGCAGTATCCATAACTGCAATGGCCCCACCCTTATCAGCTGGTTTGATAACCAGTCTATAATCCTTTATTAAATCTAGCAGTGCTTTCCATTCCAAATAAGTTAAATTATTAAACCTGCATGTTGCATTGTCAAGATAAAGTCTTAATTCATCCTCACAAGTTTTTAAAAAAGTATGAACTTTGGGGTGCATAACTGGTACAAAACTACTCGGATGTTTCATAACATTAGTATAATGGCTGTTTCCCCTAAACATGTTATTCAGATTAACATTCCGCCCAAACCTGCAAATCCAGTATAACTTCACTTAATACTGATGCCCTACTGGATACAAACAATAATCCTTTACCTAAAACATTGATTTGTTCTTTAGTCAGTTGAACACTAGATGCCTTAAATACATTACAGTCATTAAAATCAGTCAATTCTTTACTCTCCGCCATTTTGCACCCCTTTGTACATCCATGCCGTTTACTGTTTGACTGCTAAACATTACTGTGCTATTTGTGTAATTTGTACACAAACATGTTTATAACCATCACCAGTGCACTATGCCCATGTGTCAGACATTAGCCGTTTGTTTCAATGTACCTTCCAAGGACTTGCACTTCATCTTGTGTTGTAGACACATGCATATGCCCTCTGTCTCCTTAGCTAGGGTTGTCCTGATTTATTCTGTGCCCACTTTCTCTTGCTGGCATTTCCTCACTGATGTGGGCCTGTATTGTTCATCTCCCTTCATCCTTATAGATTTAGCCTACATTTTTCACATATACATGGCATATGTTATGTATAAAATTACCTTCCTGTATAGTATTCTTGTTGTAATGTAGGTGTACTGGTACAATATCACCTTGTGCCACCATGTTGGGTTTCATACACATGCAAGGCATATCCAAGGTTGTGGCAATTGAGTAGATTCCACCACTGTTAATGTTGTACTTGTGTGTTGTGCATTACCCCGGGACTTATATGCTTCTTGCCTATGTGCAGACTTGCATTCCTTGACTTTCATTAATCATATATTTATCACCATTTACCTCATATCCCAAGTCATCAGTATGGGTATGTGCGATGAACCTTCTTTCTGTTTGGATTATATTATGCCACTGCACGTCACTCATATACATTGTATACTTGGCAACCCATCTGTGTTACCTCTGCATGACATATGTCTTTGACATATGCCCCCATTTCTCCTGTGTCTGTGGTGTGTATGCTTATTTGTTTATTACACAGCCACATTAATACTTAGCTGTGGTACTGATGTTTGGCACTGTGCTTGGTTGTTTGCCTTTTGCATGAGGGTTGAAGGTTCTAGTCTGCCCTCTGCTTGTCTGCTCCTGCATTTCCTTGCCTGCATTTGCTCATCCTTGCTGTTGCTTGGCCTACACTTGCACTGCTGATAGCCTAGAGGATGATTATATTCAATATCCATTGTGTACTACAATGACAGCACTCACCATTTAGTGTTCGTCAACACACACCTACCACCGGTCATACACATTCCGGAATGACTGTCACACAGTTTGCAACATCTCAGCAATGATTTGTGCATTGGCACATATGTATTTTTGTATTGCAACATGGCTGGTTTGCATCCCTACCCTGCTTGTCAATCTTACTTCACCTGAGTTTTATAACTTGTGTGACATCTCCACTCTGGGCCAGTAATCAAGGAGCCTGAATCCTCACCACTGACACTGGAGAGGGACATTCAGTTGGAATACAAATGGATACACTCAGTATTTCCAGATGCATACCTCTCTGCATCAATCACAATTTCCCTTATGAACACACAGGGCACACACTCAGCCCGGGGTCTATCTGTCTCCCTGCAGGTCCCAAATAAGACTCCCCACTGGCAAAGCTGCAGGGTTAGGTCCTCAGCCAAGTGTCCTAGCCAAGTTCTCGGGCACCCTCTCTGTGAAATCAGTGCTTCATGTCCCTGTCCCAAGTAGCTGACACGCTCACTCTTTGAGATTTAATTTTCACACACACACACACACACACACACACACACACACACACACACACACACACACACACACACCTGGGAAAGGTTAGCATAGATTACCCACTCTACCAACTTTGCGCAGACTATAAGGTAGTTTCACTGCCACCAGTCAGTTATATAAGGCTGTTAAAAGGGTACCCAATTATACTGAGTGAAGTTAATATTAATGCAGTAGTAATGTTGACCAAAAGGATACCCAATTATACTGAGTGAAGTTAATATTAATGCAGTGGTAATGTTGACCAAACAGCAAGGCTGTCAGGAGTGGCTAGAATTATCATCAAATAAAGACATGCATCTGGAGCGTTTCTCCCCAGGCCTCCATTGAAAATTGGCTTTATTCCAAGTTGGACTTTCCTGGTTAATAAATGTTAAAATAATAAATAAAATGTGCAAATGCTCTCAAAACTTAAATATTTTTCTAAAAAGACCAGAACCAATGAGTAGTTTAATATATTTAATAATAAATAATAAAAGAACATGAAAATACTAAGTTATCTATTTACAGTAAACACCAGAATTTCAGTTGCACAAAGTATTAAAAATAACACCAATGAAAAGTTTCACACAGTTATAGAAAAGCAATATATATATATATATATATATATATATATATATATATATATATATATATATATATATATATAGCTAGTCTCACTATCTATTCCTGATTGACTAAAGAAATCACTGTTTCTAGTTACTGAATGGAGCAAAGCAAGATGGATGAGTGGTCCTTGTCAAATCCAAGACAGAATACAGACTGTTGCTTAGACTTCAGTCTCCTCTAATATTAAAACATTCCCCAGGATTCACGAAGCCTCCGTGTAAGAGTTATAATTCTTACACGGAGACTGCAGTTAAACGGAGTGATGTCAGCATGCTTTGCATATTCTTGAGAGCATGCTGAATCACACCTAAGTCTAACACGGTCCGTGTAAGACAGTAGGGGGCGTGTCCGTAGGCTGAGCCCTGCAAGTGGACACGCCCCCAGAAGTGTAAAAGTGCCCAAAGTAAACACCCACAACAGAGTCCACGGAAATGTGAATAAACACAACACAACATATGCCCCCACAGACTATGAACATAAAATATATATAAATGAACATGTTATATATTTTTTTAAATTATAGATGTTTAACCATGAGTGCGCTCGTTTGCGCGGGCGTGCCCATAGCGCAGCTACAGTTAACAGTCAGTGGGAAAGCATATAAGAACTAAATATGCAAAATAAGCCAGGAAGCAATAGTGTAGTGGTAGAGATGTTGGCTGAAGAGCAGGCATTCATGGTTCGAGCCCCCACAACACAAATTTTTTTTTTTTCAAAATAAGCAGGAAACAAGTCCCTGACAAATATGTACACATAAAACCCCAATATATGTAAAATGTAATGAAATAGCCCATTTATATTGAAGACATGTGAGGTAACAAAAGAAGAAAAAATGCCAGATGTGCTCATAGCTGAGCTACAGTTTAACAGAGTGAGTGCATGTGCCCGTAGATGAGCAGTGGTTTAACTGGCGCAAAATGAGTGCCCGTAGCTGAACAGTGGTTTAACATGCTAAATCTATGTGCCCCTAACTGAGCTGAGCATAATATGCGTGCCAATAGCCAAATGAGGCTTAAAGCAGCGTACCCCGTTTGCGCGGAGCTGCGCGCCGCGCAATCAAGCTAACCGACGGGCAATGTTGAGCAAGCCATATCAAAACTGCCTTTACACAGACACACCCCTCAGCATGTCTAGACAGTCATGAAAAATAAAAAGCAGTGGCCAGGTTTGAACCCAGGATACTATAAACCATAGTCAAGGTACAGAACCACTAAGCCATGACAGCAATACCTGTCAATGCAATAATAGCTAATATATAGGAATGAATACAAACTAGAGCATGACAATGCAGGTTTACTGAAGTTGATACAATTCCAAAATGGCCAATCACAGATATGTGCAGGAAAAACGGACTATATAAGCCCCATAGGCGGGAATACACAGCATAAACGATTGTAGAACTGACCTGCAGGCAGAATGACAGGAGTAGGAGAGGGTAGTCGCTTTCGAGCGCAGAGGTGGGGTGTTGAGGAGTCCAGGTACATGGTCTGGCTCCTAGTCCATAATCATGAGGCCCAACTCATGCAGGGCCAGGTCCTCTGGGGAGCATACAGGTCTGAGGCGTGGGACCGGTTGGCTCATGATCTCACCAGTGCCACAGGGATTCCAAGGACTGGTGAGCAGGTCCGTCACCACCATGCGGACCTGAAGAGACGCAAGCAGGACCAACTGAACCTTTGGATCCAGGAGGCCCGGCAAACACCCAATGCCCCACTACTGAGCAAGTAACATTTAACTATGTATGTAAGAAATTAAACTAGCTGATATTATGGAGATGTGTATTCCAATATTACTTCATTTATATTACAGCTGCAGGGGTCCGTTCTGCGAACCGCAGAGCCTATGGCGATAGGCTGGTGCGGTTGCGCCACCAGGCAGGTCAGTAATCCACTACCAGTAACTGTAAAGAAATATAAAAGTATGACAGTCAGCAAAAGAGTGCAGTGTAGTCAGTAAGGAATAAAATCTGCAAGTAACAGTGTGAAAGTGTATGCAAGTATTGCTTGATTACAAAAGTGTTTTCAGCCTGTAAGTTTAACCTAAAAATGAAACTGTCCAACATATATTCTGAAATAAAAATGCCCTGCCTGTAAGAAAATAGTACACAACCTGCAGCAGGCTGAAAAGTATAGCTGCAGAAGATGATGAAATCACATGTGTGAAATATATCCCTGTGGAAATACTGAAACATGGCAGAAGTGAGACTGCTGGAAAGGATTGTAATAACTACTGGTAAAACATGTCAATAAAGCCTAGAAGTGCCATCCTGAATAGTAAAATGAAAGCAAGTGAGAGAGTGTGAGAAAGTGTCATGAATCCAGCAATACAGTAGTAATAACCCCTGAATAAAGTATACTGCAGTCAAGACAGAATGAAATGCATGTGAGATTCAAAACCAAACAGCAAAATCTGTTCAAAGTGTTGCTGCATCTGGAATGTGTATCCCAAAATCTGGATATGTTGCTCTCAGTCTGCAAAATGCAGATAGGATGTTTGTCTGATATACCAAACATCCACACTTGTCTACAGCTATATAAAGCAAATGTAGCAGGATGATGTAGCTGAACAAAGCTAGATATGAATGTGTATGAAGAACCATAAAATGTATATTGATGTTGCAGTAACAGTCCTATCACCAAGTTGAAATAGTTATCATATAGGAAACTGTAGTTAGAACAGTAGTGTGTATATAACTGTAGCTATTAGGAATGTACAGTATATGTATTGTTATTCGAAGGTGTTAATATTACTTTCTTCACCCCACCCTATAACCACATATAACCCATTCCACGTGAAAATGGTATGTGCAATCACAATTAACACCCCTGGACGTTTGTCCTGTTGGGCCATATATATTTGCATGTCTGTTGATGCATCTGCCCTGTTCATACATCCACACCTGATGCCTGTTGCCATTAATTAACCCTGCATGTTGTTGGACTGTGTATTTCTGTTCAAATTATGCATGTGTTATGCACGCTGTTCAATGGTGTGAATATCTGGGTGTTTGGTTAATGGGAATACTAATGCATGCTGTTGCAACTAATTGTGAATGGTATTATATGTCACTAACCCAAACTGTCATGACATAATACAAAACATAGTATGACAGGGAAGGCGGGTTCCAGCGGACCTACCTCTCCCACCTCAGCTGGCGAGTGCACCTGGCACTAGTGCCGAGTCCGGACACTCCTCCGGTGGCCCTGTGCCATCTGCGGGTGGAAGCTCTGCAGGGGATGGGGCTCGCCCCCCCTCTACAAGTGTGGCCGGAGGAGGACCACCACTCACCCTCCGTAGCGTCCGGACTGTGGTGCATAGGGAGATTCGGGACTCTGTTCTTGAGCTCCTACACCAGCTCGAGGCACGGGTGGTGCAACTAACGGGCATGCCTGTTGCTCCGCCTACACAGCCCCCAGCACAGCCCCGTCCTGGGCAGTGAAGGAACAGTGGCAACTGCCTATGGGTGGGGATATCAGTTCCACTGTTGCCATCTGTGGGCTCATGAGCTCTGGATATCCAAACCTCTGTCCCCGTCAATTGTGTAACCCCCCCACATGTCATACACCGCCCCTGTATGCGTCTTGTTTGTCTTGTCTGTTTACCTACCCAACCTACCTCCCCAGCTGTACCGACCTGAAAAAAAAAAAAAGGGGGCACTCTGTACCCACAAAAAAATTACGCCCCATACATAGCTGCCCATTCCGCACACATGTCTACTGGACATGGAACCTATCAATTACAATTGGCTGTACAACAAGTATTATTGTTGTCCTGACACCTCTCTCAGGGTGGAAGGTTTCAAATGTCACACCAAATTACATATATATGCACAGCTGTTGCTGATGAAGAAATGGGCAGCTATGGGCCTTACCTACATCCCTCCTGCACATCCCAAGCTTGTTTCCCTACTGTCTTACCCTCTTTGTGACCCCTTTTTCACCACTTTCCTGTCTCCCCATTTTCTTTTCTTTCAAAGAAAATAGTGCGGGTGTGCGCAAGAGTAAGCACGTTTAAGCGGTTGTAAGCGGGTGTGCACGGAGCTAACTGCCAGTGCGCATGCGTGAGCTCCACGCAAACCAGCGCTAACCCGGTTACAACTGCTTAAAAGTGCCTTAGTCACTTTGATTGACAGGTCCTGTACTCAGCTCAAAAGCAAAATAAAATCCCACTGTGAGTACCGAACCCAAGACCTTGGAAACAGTAGTCTGTATGACTTACCATTAAGCCATGACTCTTATACAAGACCATTGTGCTAAAATAAATATATCATGTAATAGTAGGAATGAATGTAAAGGGAATATAGATGTGTAGTACACAAAGCATGCCATTTAGAATTACTATCAAAACTAGTGGATTTCCATAATAGTAGTGTGTGAACAGAAACAGCCATGCTAGTTGGAAGCTAGTAGGTAATAATGTCACTATAGCACCTTGCAAGCCACACACATACTCACAGCAGGATAAGCACTGCCCATACCCCACAACCTCTTACAGGAACACATCTGGAATAAGTAATAAAATATGTGGAGCAAAGGCCCAAAACCAGGGACACATTACAAGTAATGTTACAACAAACGCAGACAGTTCAGAGAGTAACAGGGTCTGCACTTTGTGGGATGTTTGGAAGGGTATGCAGTCTGAAACTTGAATGTTTGTCACCATATTCTGACTTGAGGCCAGAGTGACTCGCCAGAAAAAGGTATGCATGAGATATTGACCAAAATATGAGGCAGAAATGTGGACAACCTGCAAATATCTGTACACATGACGGGTCTGACACCACCATATTTGAATAGCTAAGAGCCTAGACATAGCAACAGTGAATGACTTACAGGGATGCCCCACAGACCCCATGTGAAATGTACAAACAGTAGGCAGAAAGGTGTAACACATGCAATGGTAACTATGGAGTCCTGAAAGTATTCATCACTTGCATGGCAGAAAAAGTGTAGTAATACATATGCTCATGCTAACCCACAGTCACAACTGCAGCATGCCAGACATTTTAATGGGTGTACCCCACTGATATGTATCATTCCATGAGGCACATAACAGATGAACCTGAAAGTCTCTGGGGCCTGCTCATCAGCATACTTAAATACCCTAGTAGATGTCAAGGCCCACACCATGGCCAGACCACACTGCATGCTGTAACACCCTAGCAGATATAGCAAGCATTCCAAGGTGTGAATGTACATGGAAAATAGGAAAGCTACAGCAGCACACCACAGTCAAGACACCTAGCAGGCATACAAGTAGTGACTGTAAAGGGCAACTATTGAAGCCTTAGCAACAAAGTGCAAGCAAAAGTGAAAGGAAAGCACACACATACACATTAACAGTAGTAGTAGTTGTAGGTGTCAGTGTACATACACAGTTAGTACAGGAAACTGGAGAAATGAATGGAGGAATGTTAATCTACAACACACCTGGAAATATGAGAGAGATACCAACCTTTACACTCACAGAACATTGTCCACAGCATAACAGCATGGTCCCTGCCCTTAAAATCTGAAAGGGCTACGCCTATCTCACATACCCTTTTATAGCACTGTTCTGAAATCACAGTGAGAACTGCAATCAGTACACAACTGGCTGCATGCAATTAGCAAATGCTGGCTAACAATTGGTGCAGAGGCCATCACATGGATATATGCAGATACCTACAAAAGTATGCTGTACTCCCAGTCCATACATGCAATACTTTCATTGCACCCTGAGAAGGACATGAGAGACAGACAGAGAGAGAGAGACAGAGACAGAGACAGAGAAAACTGCAATTAAGCAGACACAAACAAATTGTTCAGCAACAGCTACATAAAAGCTGACAACTGGGAAGTGGAGCAGCAGGACAGAGAACCAGACGGCAACACAAGCAGCTGTGACAAACACAGGTAATGTAAAGTAATACTATAAAGGTCTACATACTGTGAACCCTCCATATGTGTCATTGGTCTGTATCCATATGTATATGAAGATGTGTAAAGGGCAGGGGACATACAGCAACTATCAGTGAAGGCTGTACATACATTTGTATGTGAGAGCATCTATGTGCACATATCAATGTTGGTTGATTGTAGGTAGTAGTGCCATGTACAAAGTAGGTTTCACAGTTATGTATGTTTAGCAGTATGTTAGTGTGTGTATAAAGTATGGTAGAAAAATATGTTGATATACCTGTCTAACATATGGATACGTATGTATGTCAACATATGTATGTGTGTGTATATATATATATATATATATATATATATATATATATATATATATATGCATATATGTATACATACATAGAGAGAGAGAGATGTAGGAATACATAGACAGATGTAGATAGAATATTGTACAAACATATCTATGTAATGCACACATACAGATATAGAAATATGTAGATACATATACATAGACAGACTGATCTGACTATCTACAGGTATGACTGTATATGACGACCTGCAACACAGCCTGTCCCACCCCCTCTGTCACTCACCCCCCCTCTGTGCCCCCCCTCCACATCCACATCTATAGCAATATATGTACATCAATATATATATATATGTATATGTATACAGACATATATATATATATATATATATATATATATATATATATATATATATATATACACACATATATATATATATATATATACATATATATATATATATATAGAGAGAGAGAGAGAGATGTATATAAATTCTGAGTGAGGCACATGTGTACAGATGTATTGCAACAGGTGCCTGCTGACAAAGGCATGGAGTGAACACCAGTGTCAAAACCGGAGTACCATACCACATTCCAGATCACCTACACCAGTAACCACCAGATATGTCATTGGCTGCCCACCACTGCATGTGTCAGGGGTGAACAGGGTCATAAATGTGTACAATAGTGGCACCAAATGATATTCACAGTGGCACACTATCCCTGGAATACCTGCACACGGTATGTGTCAGAGGACATGGTGTGTCAGCTATGGACATGTAGGTCGGTGTACCCCTCCACACCACATAATGGATGCCATGGTATGGACCTCACATGACAGCTACAGATATGGAGAAGGACACAGTGACATGTACAACACTGTGACAATGCACTCAAACACATTACCAATGCACAGTGACTGACAACACCACAGAGTACACATATGCTACCCACATAGAGGTTACCACTCCCGGATTTACATATGTAAGTCACACCCATGACAGATGTCCAACAACCATAGTAACACCTCACACCATCCACAACCTAAATATTTGCTGTGTGTCATCCGTGCCACTGCAATAGAGTGCACATGTGGAGGTAAGAGTTCCTACCCACAGATAAGACATACCCTGCAATAAACCACACAGTGTTAAGAAGCAAGACTCCCCATGAGTACATGTCACACATACCCCTGCTGAATGTTAGTCAGATAGGTAATATGCCATATGAGTCACCCTGTGTAACTGTGTGACAGCAGCAGGTACCATCACACCACATGTGTCACAATGGTCAGGGTAGCAGAACAGTACGCTGCTGTAGTCCCAGGGGCAATAGCATATTGTATAGTATTGTATTGTAATGTAATGTATTGTGTTGTATTGTATTGGTATGTTGAGGTGCCTCCTTCATGGAGTGGAACCACTGCTGCTGTGCGCCAGTGTACAGGTACATATCCTGTAGTCAGGCTAGTGTTACGTAGCAATTCTATATGTGTGTTTAGCTCCTGTCAGAGTTTATGTAGCATGCAACTAGGGATACCATCAGGTCCCATTCATGTTGTGTATTCTGCTGTCCTGAGGGTGGCTCTCACCTGGACATCTGTGATGACAGGGAGGTTACAGTCAGCTGGGATAACTATGTCTTATGTTGGGGGAGAGGGCGGGATGACACCTGCACTGAACCTGTCTGCCACAATGTTGTCGATATCTGTGGTGTCAGTGAAATATTTGTTGTTGTGTACTAACTATGGGCGTAGAGGATGGATCCTGACCAGGTTGCTAACATAACTGAAGAAGGCCTTCTCGTTATCTGTAGTGTCCCTCTTGATTTCCCTCTCAAAGTTGCCCATGGATTTTGTATGATGGAAAATAGATCCTTACTAGTGCTGTTCAGACATGCCCTCCCTTTATGGAATTATGCTCTGTCTTGCAGTAGCTTCCATCTTCTGTAATACAATCTGTCTATGGCTGGGGTCCACCAGACAGGATGCTGTCCCTTTGTGGAGAGTGTCTTGGTCATATATGGGATTGCATGATCCATGCATTCTCGGAGATGTCTGTAGAAAGCAATTGTGTAGGGGTCAGCATTGTGGGTTGTATCTGCCACTGGCCCAGTGGGCTGAAAGGATACCATGTCACTATTACAAAGTGTAAAGTTTGTATCTGTAATGTTATGCACTATAGTCGTTTGTGCTGGTGGTGGAGGTGGGATATGTATACCCAGGGCAATCAGTGTGTGGTCAGCTCACAGTAGTTGATGATGTAGGCCATACAGTACCTAGATACAAACCCCCAGAGTGAGGAGGTGCTCTTGACCTGAATCAGTGTTCTGACTGCTGGGGTTTGGTAGTATGTCATATGGAGTGTGCCAGGTACACTCCATACTTGCTGGCTGAGCACTGATACCTGGCCATCTACATGTGTATCCACCAATAGTCAGACAGATGCTACATATGTGAGATATGTTGTATCATAACAGTCGAGTAGCATGTGTAGTATGTGTTCCAAATTCTGCTGACATATATTGCTGATACCAGGTTATTTTCTTTCTCAGGTACATGGCCCACCCGCGGAATCCCACCTACTCCACAACTGAGGATGAGGAGATACACCAAAGCCTGGTGCGGGATTATGCAATACTCTTTTCCCACACCAGCCAGAATCAGCAGGAGAGGGCTGCACTGTGGCAAGACCTTGTCCGTCGGGTAAATGACATAGGCACGCATAATAGGACATATGAGCAGGTACGACATCACTGCAGTGATTTAATCAGACATGTCCATCAGCGTGCATCGGATATCCACAGGCAACAGGTCGCCACAGGTGGTGGGTGGCTACACATCCCCCACTCACCAGACTGGAGGGATTACTCATGAGTGTAGTGGCTCCAGTCCACCAGCAACAACAACAGCAGCAGACATGCATTATGATGGAGGCTGGAGCCACGCAGCAGCAAGACAGTGAACGTGCACGTAATATGCCATATGTATAGTTGTCTGTTGTGTACACTGGTAGTTAATGCATGTGTGAGGTGTGTCCTTGGTTTGTAGCTGTCACCATAGTATTTAATGTGCAAGTGTGATATCCTCAATATTAGCAGCTGACCTGTGAAAGGCGACTGATGTACCACTGACCTGTATCATACTCAGTAACAATGGCACAGTTGTGCCCACTGACATTAGTTTCTTCACGTTTGCAGGGCCCTCTGGTATAACAGCAATGCAGCCTATCCATGCTGGTGAGTGTGTATTAACAATTCCTGTAATAGTGTTGATAGTAATAGTACTATTTGGATCACTTAGTAGTGCTCTTTGTATGCATGTAGGTGTGTCTGTGTCTGTGTGTTGATATCACGCATACTGAGTACTGTACAATTGTGTGAAACTGTGTGCATGTGTGCATGTGTGCACCTGTGCATGTGTGCATGTGTGCACCTGTGCATGTGTGCATGTGTGCATGTGTGCACCTGTGCACCTGTGCATGTGTGCATGTGTGCACCTGTGCATGTGTGCACCTGTGCATGTGTGCATGTGTGCATGTGTGCATGTGTGCACCTGTGCATGGGTGCATGTGTGCATGTGTGCACCTGTGCATGTGTGCACCTGTGCATGTGTGCATGTGTGCATGTGTGCACCTGTGCATGTGTGCACCTGTGCATGTGTGCATGTGTGCACCTGTGCATGTGTGCATGTGTGCACCTGTGCATGTGTGCATGAGTGCATCACTGGTAATGTGTAGACATTGTAAACTGTGTTTCCTGTTTCCCTCCCACAGGTTCTGTTGCTGCTCTGGTGTCATGTAGCAGGGAACCCGAATCAGGTGCCGTGGGTACTGATAATGATGACATCTGTGTAATGGCACAGGAAAGTATGCCAGGGTCCGCCATTGGTCAGCCGATTGACAGTACACAGCTGTCGACCCCATCAATGCGCACAGTTATCCTGCCAATACACCCTTTGTCACCAATGTCCCTAGGTGATGGACAGCATAAAGTGGGCATTGACCTGGGTAATGTGGTATCTGTGGCACATGCCTCCCCACACAGCAGCCATGGGCATGGCCAAGAGATGGTATCACACAGACAGATGTCCAGGGGTTCTCGTGGGAGCATCCGTGGGCGTACTGCCCCTGTCAGACGTGCCCACAGAGGTCTTACAACCTCAGCTATGTTTCGGGCTGTCATGCAGGCACAGTCACGTATGGAACGGTACACCAGACAGGGTCTGAGGGAGCTGACAGCATGTCGCACAGCCATGACTGACAGTATGCGTGACATTGCGGCTGCCATCTGTGATTTCACTGATGTCATAGACAGACGTTGTGGGGACATATTAGACCGGTTCCACAACTACATGTCCATGAGCCAGGGCGATGGTGGGTGGTTGAGGCGTCGATGTGGCCGTATGCCAGCAACAGCAGCAGCTGGCAGTCGTCGCAGATGACAGCAGGGCCGCGGCCACCCTCATAGTGCCAGCAGCAGCCCTAGCAATGCTGGGTCTGTGCTGTCATCAGATCACCCCAGGAGACCACGTGCACGTGGCTCTGGCCAGGCCTGACAGGGATCTGTGTCCAGTCAACGAACACCTGCTTCTGATGACAGTACCCAGTCTGGGTTGGTACTGGATACAGTCCATAGCACCCCTGCAAGGCACAGGTACCGTGTCCGTGGCCAGAGACACTGATCTGTATGACCTGGCAGGTACAGTCTGTGGCTGTCCACAAACACCAGTATATGGCAGCCATGAGGTGGAACTGTGTGCATCCATACACACATGCGAATTGACAACACCTAGAGCTACCGCATACACGCACACACTGCATCAACATTGCCCCACCTTCTACTGCTGTCCCTCACCAACACACATACACATACATGTCAATTGGTGGTATCGGTGGCTGACTCAGGCATACCAAGTTCACACCCTGTGCATATGATGAAACTGTGCCACCTCCTGCAATCTGTAACAACTGTGCAGGTACAGGTTAACATGTTGCTGATGCACAGGGTGACCACATAGATGTGTAGTAATAGTATCATGTTGTTAACAGTACTGTGTGCTGAATTAATTGTGGGTATATCACAGCATGCCTGATGCAGTAAGTGTGTGATTGTCATGTCCTGTTGTCTACACCCATGGTAAGTACCATAGTGTATCATCTGCACATGTTGGCATACTGGTGGTAATGATGTCAACAGAAGGCTACATACATAGGTAGCACAGGGGATAAGGTAATGAATGTAGTAATACACAATGATGGACATGTAAATTGCAAGTGGCATGTTGCCCACACTGGACTCTGCAGTGCAGATGTTTGAGGATGTTGATATGTGTGCGGTACTACACGACTGGTACAGGACACACAGGAGCACCCTAGCACTGCATGCTCACATCTCATACCATGCTAGACAGCCCCAACACACATAACTAACTGTCACAGGAGGGAGTGTCCCCATATATGCCAGGGATACTGTGGTGGCAGGCCAGGTAGCATACATCTTACTAAGTATGGAACCACTGAGTGAAGGCTCAGTGTCTGTTATTTGACATGTGTATTACTGCAGGTATGAGCACATGGGTTTCCATCCAGTTATTGTACATCCCGACAGTACATGGTCTGTACACTTGTGTGCACTGAGACTGGACCCTAGCCATCTGACCTGTGTATTTCCATGTACATGTGCATAGTGCCTGCATATTTGCAGTGTTTCCTACTGGAACTGGTACAGCTTGTTTGTTGTACAATGGACTACATGCAGCCCTGTTTACTGTAGCTTTGTTTGCATGCATGTTTGCTTACAATTACCCTGGAATACTGATCACACCTGCAATGTATAGTTATAGAGCTTCTGTGGACTCCTAGTGCCATTTGCATAGCTTACTATATGTATGTCCATGTCCCACTTGACAGGATGTCTCTGTTTGTCCGGTTCACATGTACATTGCCTGTGACACAGTGCATATGACTTACCTGGCATGTGTCCACATGAGCAGTCATATATGCTACTGCTAACTAATCACAGGCACTACACCTTCACATATTCATCTTCTGTTGAACTACCTGCTTCGCTAGGGATGGCCTGCACTTGTCACCCCCTGGGCTTTCAGATATTGGCAAAGGCTCTTGCTACCCCCATAGTGCCTATGTTAGGCAAGGCTCAAATGACAAACCCACCTTCATAGGTATCACAAGGGATAAGAAACTAAGAGTAATGCTACCCAACGCCAGAAGTCTAAACCTCCAGATGCATGCACCCAAAACACTCGTTGGCATGGAGACCATCGATATCTGTGCAGTAACAGATGCCTGGTTCAGGGCTACTGAGAGCACACCAGCACTACCAGGTTTAACCTGGTTGATTTCTTTGAAACAGTCACAAAGGCCATTGACGAGGGGAAGGTGGTTCACACAGCCTACCTGGACCTTGCAAAAGCCTTCACAACAATACCCCTCTTGAGCATTCTAGAGAAGCTCACCAGCTTAAATATAAGCCCCTATGTCACTAGATGGATTGCACAGTGGCTCAAGGACAGAACCCACATGGTTAGAATTGCTGGAGCCATGCCAGACTCCAAACCAGTTACGAGTTGTGTCCCACAAGGCTCAGTCCTGGGACCTCTCTTGTTTGGTATATATTTATTGGAGGTACAGGCCAACACGGACGGACTGTGGCTGGCCAAATATGCAGATGACTGTGAACTGGCCACCATAATCGACTCTCCAGCTGACACAAGCATCTTCCAAAGGGGCATCATACAAACAGACAACTTGTGCCAGAGCCATGGCCTTCAGCTGAACAGTGTTTAGAAAGGGGAATGTGCATCCTGTCGTCTGTTCACCTAGTTGCCAAAAGGGACATTGTCCTCACACACACTAACCCCCCTCAGCCAAAAACACACACTTTTCAATTGGAGGATTCAAACCCCTATCTGACTATGTTATGACACTCTAGACAGACACATTAGCAGAGTGTGCTATTCGCATTACTGGGTGGTTTCTCTTCTCTTGCTGTACTTATAGGGCACTGACATCATCAGTGTTTAGAAAGGGAAATGTGCATCCTGTAGTCTGTTCTCCTAGTTGCCAAAAGGGACATTTCTCTCACACAACATTGCACACACACTAAAACCTCTCAGAAAAGCACTTGCCATGTGCAGGATTCAACCCCCTACCTAACTAGATTATGTCATTTGAGATGGACGCATTAGCGGAGCACGCTATTCTCATTACTGGGAAGTTTTTCTTCTCTTGCTGTACTTATAGGGTGCTGACATCATCAGTGTTTAGAAAGGGAAATGTGCATCCTGTAGTCTGTTCACCTAGTTGCCAAAAGGGACTTTGTCCTCACACACACTAACCCCCCCCTCAGCCAAAAACACACACTTGCCATTTGCAGGAATCAAACCCCTATCTGACTATGTTATGACACTCGAGACAGACACATTAGCAGAGTGTGCTATTCACATTACTGGGATGTTTCCTTTCTCTTGCTGTACTTATAGGGTGCTGACATCATCACTGTTTAGAAAGGGAAATGTGCATTCTGCAGTCTGTTCACCTAGTTGCCGAAAGGGACATTTCCCTCACACACACACTAACCCCCCTCAGACAAACACACACACACTTGCCATTTGCAGGATTTAAACTCCTATCTAACTATAGCATGATACTTGAGATGGACGCATTATCGGAGCACGCTATTCGCATTACTGTGAGGTTTTCCTTCTCTTGCTGTACTTATAGGGTGCTAACATCATCAGTGTTTAGAAAGGGAATTGTGCATCCTGTAGTCTGTTCACCTAGTTGCCAAAAGGGACATTGTCCTCACACACACTAACCCCCCTCAGCCAAAGACACACTCTTGCCATTTGCAGGATTCAAACCCCTATCTGACTATGTTATGACATTCAAGACAGACACATTAGCAGAGTGTGCAATTTGCATTACTGGGAGGTTTTCTTTCTCTTGCTGTACTTATAGGGTGCTGACATCATCAGTGTTTAGAAAGGGAAATGTGCATCCTGTAGTCTGTTCTCCTAGTTGCCAAAAGGGACATTTCCCTCACACACACTAACCCCCCTCAGACAAACACACACACTTGCAGGATTCAAACCCCTATTGAACTATATTTTGACACTTGAGACAGATGCATTACTGGAGCGCGCTATTCGCATTACTGGGAGATTTCTTCTTCTCTTGCTGTACTTATAGGGTGCTGACATCATCAGTGTTTAGAAAGGGAAATGTGCATCCTGTAGTCTGTTCTCCTAGTTGCCAAAAGGGACATTATTCTCACACGCACTAACCCCCCTCAGACAAATACACACACTTGCCATTCAGAGAATTCAAACCCCTAACCTAATTATGTTATGATACTTGAGACGGACCCATTAGCAGAACGCGCTATTCGCATTACTGGGAGGTTTCCCTTCTCCTGCTATACTTATAGAGTGCTGACATCATCAGTGTTTAGAAAGGGGAATGTGCATCCTGTAGTGTGTTTTCCCAGTTGCCAAAAGGGACATTTCTCTCCCACAGACTTACACACACACCAACCATTTGCAGGATTCAAACCCCTACCTACTGATGTTATGACACTTGAGACAGACGCATTAGCGGAGCGCGCTATTCGCATTATTGGGAGGTTTTTCTTCTCCTGCTGTACTTATAGAGAGCTGACATCATCGGTGTTTAGAAAGGGGAATGTGCATCCTGTAGTGTGTTTTCCCAGTTGCCAAAAGGGACATTTCTCTCCCACAGACTTACACACACACACACACCAACCCCACTCACACACAGACTTTGCAGGATTCAAACCCTTACCTAACTATGTTATGCCACTTGTGACAGACCTATTAGCAGAGCGCACTATTCACATTACTGGAAAGTTTATTTTCTCCTGCTGTACTTATAGGGTGCTGACATCATCAGTGTTTAGAAAGGGGACTGTGCATCCTGTGGGGAGGCAGACACCAAGCACACTCTGGCTAAGCTGTCATTCCCTAGGGCAAACAGACTAGTGTTGACCTCTACACCCATATGTTTAATTGTCAAATGCACATTATTTGTTGCTGATAGACTGTTTGTACATCTTTATTGCCATAGCATTCCCTGTTTGTATGAACAACTTGTGCATCTGTGGAAGATGTTTGCATATGGGAGGGATCCACTATATCACGTATGTCTCTGTAGTCATTTAACTCTGTGCACTGGGCAGACTGCTGTAATGTGGTTGGTTCCTGGAATAATACATAAAAATACCAGATATGTGTGTCCAACTGCTAAACTGAGATTTGGCCTAAGTGTGTGAGCATGCCCAGTTCAGCCTTCCCATGGCATGTTGTCTGACATATGTCTCATTTATCAAAGTGTGTGAGCATGCCCAGTGTGAGCATTCCATATGTTGGACTCTGCAGCCCACCACATTTATGGATGAGTGTGAACTTCAACAAATATCACCCGTTTATGGGTGCATGTTGTGTGTCATGTTGTGTAGTTACTGTACAACTGCTTTGTGTATGAACACAACAGGATTATACTGTGCCTGCAGTGTTTGCATGGGATACTTTGCATACAGTTGTCAACATCCTTTCACACTGACCTAACACTGTAGTACTGTATAGTGTACTGGTAGTACTTTGACTGTGGTGGACAGTATCCTGGGCTTTAGTGCTATCACTGCTTTACATTTCGATAGTGGGCACAACAGCCTGGTTAGGGGCCAGTTGTGTACATCTGACCATGTTGCATTCTGTTCAGATATGAACTACTTAAACCAGGCTTGTCCAACATTGGTAGTGTATTCCACAACATAGGTGTACATTTGCAAACACTAGCGATGTGCCCTAGTCCATGTCTAATGCTAGTTCGAGAGTGTGTTTGTCCTTCAACACACATTGTAAGTGGAGTTTGCCATGACATATGTCATGGTTAGTATACTGTGCCTCTGTCTACCTGTGACATGACAGTGATACCCAGGATAAAGCTACCATCTACCATCCACTCATCAAGATTCCTATTGAGTAAGATTGATAAGTGACTCTATGGGTAGCCTGTACTGGGGGTTCACTCATGGGTGGGGGTGGCTTCTGTGTTATGGATCATGCAGTACAGCTTGTCCTATGTAAGTCAGTGCCGGGGTTCAGGTCTCTCATGTGCATAGCTCACTGCCATTCAGATTGTACAAGGTGCAGCATGTTTATTGATACCAGCAACACAGGCAACACATGGCATCTGTGCAAGCTCTTTGATACTCCTGGTGAGGTACTGTTGGGGACTTTACGGTTGATGGAGGTGTCTGCTGAGGTACATCCCACAGGGGCTATTGTAGTCAATTGTACCGCTGATGAAGGATGACTGCAGAGCCACAATGACCTCCCTTATCTAGATCTGACAACCTTCATGATTAGGTGGGTATATGGTATGTTTCTGTAAACACTACAGCACATGTTTGTCCAATGCAGGATATCTATCACCTTGTGTCCCCAGGTCTCTCATTACATGTTAACTACATAATGGGTTAACACCTATGTGGTAATTGGTGGGCACTTACTGTATATCCACGGGGGTTGACTATACATTTTTCTGCAATTAGCTTGCTGACATGGCTATGGCACCAGTTGTCTGTTTCTATGTGGCCCTTTTGTGGGATGCTTGTGTCAGCTGGTGGATCATATGTGGTGAGCAGTTTGTAGTCCTCTGTAAACATGTTCGGACACAGTCCTTCCATGTTTGCCTATACCTATGGGACATATATACCAGACGAGGGAGATCCCAGGACCAAGCCTTGTGGGATGCCAGTTATATCTGGTTTGTAGTCTGACATGGCTGCAGCATGTCTGACCATGTCTGTTTTGTCCTTGGTCTGGTTTGCAACCCCTCTACTGACATAGGGGTTTATATTTAAGCTGGTGAGCTTATCTATAATGAACACGTAGGGTATTGTATAGAAGCCTTTGCAATGTCCAGCTACGCTGTGTGGACCACATTGCCCTCATCAATGACTTTAATGACTGTTTCAATTGAGTCAAACATGTTTAGGGGCAGGATCTGCACTTAAGAAAGCCACACTGGGTAGGGTCCAGTGTCAGTAGGTCCCCAATATCTTTATGTCTGTGGTACATGCTGATCCTTTCCATAGCTGTGCAGACCGAGCTTCTCAGGATTCTGGGGTAGTAGTTTTCAGTATCCATTCAGGCAGCACCTTTGTTGAGAAGGACCACTGTTGTTGTACACTGCTCTTTGGGTACATATTCTGTGGTAAGGCTAACATTGGGCAGTAGTGTGCTTTGGCATTCCATTCATCTTGGAGTCCATGTTGCACTAAGCCCAGGACACCATCTCATACCATTGCTGCTGTGTGTTTTGCTTTGTAGATGTTGGCTGTTACCTCAGCATCTGCAATGTCAGGGGGCCAGCAGTCTGCTGGGATAGATATTCTGCATTCTGGGGTTGCACTGCACCTGTCAGGATGTATGTTGGCAATATGTGTGTGTGTTTGTGATATTTGTGTGATTCAGAGCATATCTGTGAATTCCCAACATGGTTCCTACCATCAGTTGTGAAAGCCTTGGGATTATCCTTAGTGTCCAGTACAATTTGTATCTTCATAGGTTCATAGGTTCATACTAGGCTATCCATCCTAGGGCATTTGTTAGCCTAGCCAGAGTGTGTGTGGCTTTGCCACCCTTGCTATGTGAATATTATGGCCATTTATGATTTGCTTTGCTGTGCCTCTGTCTGGACATGACACAGTGAAGACCCCAGTGTAACTCTACAATCATCCATCCACTTGGCAAGATTCCTGTTGAAGAGTGTCAGTGAGGGGCTCTGCCTAACATGGAGTGGGATTCTGGTCCAGGGTGTGGGGAGCCTCTGGATTATGTATCTGTCCCACCAGCACATCCTATTTCATTATTTGTTGAGGTTGACATCTCTCACTCTCACAGCTCCGATGGATTTGAGTTTTCTGGGGTGGAGCATGTCCATTACTCCTGTGTTGGGCATGGCCTTCTACAACAGGCATGCAATGCCTCTGTGTAGGCAGTATGTGACTGCATTCAGCTGGGGTGTCTACAGCCAGGCAGCATATGACATATATTTGAGACCCTTTATCCTCTTGGTGAGGTACCTTTGAGGTCTTTCTAACTGCTGCAGGTGTCATGTAAGGTACATCCCATATGAGGCATTGTACTAGATTATGGGTGTGATTAGAGAACAGTATAGGGGCGCAATGACCTCTGTTGACGTAGATGTGAATCCTTTCCTGATACGGTGTCAAATGTAGACAGTCTTCCTAGCCACATTGGCAATGTGGGTGTCACATAACAGGTTACTGTCCACTTGTGTCCCTAGGTCCCTGGTTACTCCTTCCATACATAATGGTTTACCACCTATGTGGTAATTTGTGGTACCTTGTTTGGTATTTGGTGGGACATTCATACTGTCCAGTGTCTTCAGGACGGTTGGGTGGGGTTCCTGTGTGTGAGAGTGTGGTCTGTAGCATGCTACAGACTGTACAGTAGTCTTGCCTACAGTTAGTTGCACATGGGTGGACTCCAATGCCTTGTGCATTGTCAGTTACCTGGACGTATGGGTGTCTGTGCTGAATATGGATACTCACCCTCCTTTTATGTTTTGTTCCAGGTTTTGGGGCCATGACACATGATACGTGGTATAACCTGGTAGTGCTGGTGTGCTGTCAGTAGGCTTGCAGCAGGTTTCTGTCACTGCACAGTCATCGATGTTCTCCATACTGGGGATGGCCTTGGGAGCATGCATATTGGGGTTTACACATCTGGCATTGGTCAGCATTACCCTTATGTTTCTTTCCACTTATGTTTTCTAGGGTGGTGGGTCAGTCTTTTCAGCCTTGCCTACAAAAGGCTCTATGGAGGTGGCAAAGGCCTTATCCAATATTCAGATGCCCAGGGGTAACAGGTGCACGCCATCCCAAGAACAGCTGCGTGGCTTGTCAAGCATGACATCCCAAGCAGACAGACATTGGATCCCCTTGGAATGACACCAGTAAGTGTGCCACTTGCTATGACTGATCATTCCGTGTTTGTACTGTGGCATTATTCTTGGTAAGGGTAGAATGCTGCAAACGGTGAGTGTCATACCGGCCTGGACTACATAATCAGAGAGCTCATCTATGTCTCTTTTCATGTAGTCTAGGGAGGTACATCTCAGGTCATTCACACCAGCATGGACTATGACTGTATCATATTTCTACTTGCTTTGGAGTGACCTGCATACTTCTGTTATGTGGCGTATTGTGGCAGCCTACAGGCAGCTTACTGTACCCTTTCCCTTGTTCAGTCTGGTGTGCGGGACAGCAGTGTGTCTGACTATGGAGTCACCTATTACAACTGTATCAGGCATGTTGTTTCTCCTTCTGGCCTGTGACTGTTTGGCACACCAGCTTTGTGTACTATGTGTTGCATGTGCTATGTTTGGAGGCTGTTTGATTGGGTGTTTGCTTTAGAGGCCTTTGTTGGTGTGCTGTGTTTGTAATTTGTGCTCTGGGAATGTTTTTCTGTGTTTATGTGTTTGGTTTGTAGTTGTGATAGGTCTATGTGGGACTTTGTATGTGGTGTGTGTGGTTACCTTCTCCTCCTGACTAGTTTTGGGAGTACTGAGTTGAGGGAGCTCAGCCTCCAGTTTGGATAGATAGTTGCATCTCTCACATATATTTGTATTTCTTGGGTGGAGTTGGGGGTTGTCTGTGTACTTGGGGCAGGTGTAACATTGCCTCAGGATTCACAGATTCAACTTGTTGTGGCTGGCCTTAGTGGATTGTATGGGTGGACAGATTTTATTGCCATACTACTGATCAGTGATTACTTCATTGTTTATGTTTGCTCTATCATGTAGTAGCTTCCTCATTCTCTTGCATGGTTTGGTTATGGACGGTGTCCACCATGCCAGATTCCTGCGTGTATGGCATTGCGTCTTGTTTTAATTTAGGATTGCATAATCCAAGCATTCCTGGCAGTGTTCATGGAATGGCTGTATTACAGGTTCTGAGGTGTAACCCATATTTTGCACCTGCACAGGACCTTTAATGGATTCCACATCAGTTTGGAGGAGTGCAAATATTGCTTAACACATGTTTTTCACTGTGGTTTTCTGGCCAGGGACTGTGGTCAGGATTTGTATATCCAGTGTGATTACTCTATGGTCTGGTTTTACCAGTGAGCAATACACTTCTCATCTTGCCATCCAGTACCCATGTTGCTGATTATCACATCCAGTATGCTTACCCCTCTTGTGGGAGTGGTACGTTGTTCCTGGGCCTTTTGGTTTATGGATTCTATGAACTTTTGTCCTACACTGTTGGAGCTAGTATAATGCTCCCAGTTTATGTCTGGGTATTTTCAGTCACCCAATATAATGTGGTTTGGAGGACTTGATATATTCATGTATTCCAGCATAGGCCAGGTGCAGTTCCTGGTGTTGGGACAGTAGTCTGTAGCAGGCTATAAACTGGAAGGCAGTTTTAGCCACTGTTACTTGACCATGGCTAGTCCATGCTGCTTTTGTTGTGGTACCAACATGGGGGTGTGGTTATCCTTGACAATTCTTGCTAGTCACCCTCCTTTTGTAGCTTGTTCCATGTTTTGAGGCTGTACAGCACAGTATGAGGTGTAACCTGGTAGTGTTAGGGTGCTGTTGTGAGCCTTGGCTCAGTTTTCTGTTACAGTGCAGATATCACCATTCTCCATACTGGGTGAGTTTAGACTGCATGCATCTTGCTGTTTCGACTTATCCCTTATCTTATTCTTATCCCTTTTGATACCTATGGAGATAGGTTTGTGTTTTGAGCCTTACCTATTCAGGGCACACTGTGGGTAACAACAGCCTTTGCCAGTATCCATACGGCCTGCACTGATAGGCGCACGCCAGTCCTAGCAGGTGGTGCATCATGTCATGCTCAGCATGTCATCCCAGACTGGCACACATTGGATCCCCTTTGACTAACTGCGATACTTCCGTCAATTATTGCACTTGATCATCTCATTGTCATGTTGTGGCATGATGCTTGGTGAGGGTAGGATGTTAGTCAGGGTCCTCAGGTGTGCATATAGTACATGGTGTTACATTACTTAACACATAGCATTCATGCCTCAGGTGGTGCTGCAGGGCTGCCTCTGTCGGATGCGCATATTACACTTCCCTGTACATGTTTGAGAGCAGGTTGTGTCATGTTAGGCATCCCTGTTACTATATGAGTGAGTCAGAGAGGGGTATCATTCCCAGGGTTCCTACTGAGCCAGTGTATGTGCTATGCGTTGCCTCTTTGCCAAGGCCAGGGCATACTGGGCATGCCTCCTTCTGCCTACTGGGGCAGGCTCAGGTTGTTCCTCCTCTGAGTCACGCTCTGCCTGTGATGGCCTTAGCAATGTTGGGGGACTATTTGGCCCGGCCCTATGCTGGTCCTGCTGCAGCTGTTTTCACAAGATCATATTATGTAGCATAGCACATACCATGACAATTTGGGTACATGTAGTTGGTGTGTACTGCAAGGCTCCACCAGATGTGTCCAGACACCGGAACCATGACTTGAGCAGCCCAAACACACGCTCTATTACATTACGTGTTTGTGCGTGTGCCTCATTATGGCATTCCTGTTCAGGTGCGTGTGCGTTTCTGATGGGTGTCATCAGCCACGGCTCCAGTGCATAACCTGCATCCCCCACTAGGTGTCCATGCGGGATGTCCCCATTGGCAAATGTCTGATACAGCTGCGTCAAATGCCAGATGTGAGAATCATGGTAGCTCCCAGGACAGCCAGCACACACATTCATTATTATGCCCTGGGCATCACACACGACCTGGCAGTTGATGGAGGGGAAGCCCTTGCGGTTGATGTATGCCCTACCCCACTCACCGGCTGGTGCTTTGATGCATATGTGCGTGCAGTCTATTGCACCCAGTACCTCAGGGTATTCCGCTATTTGCTGGAAGAGACGCATATTGCTGGCCAATACCTCACGGGCATTGGGGAAATATACATGATCACCGACATGTGCTGACATGGCATCCAGGAACTGGTGCAGTACCCTGGAGGCTGATGCCTGTGATATCCCCATCATATCACCAGTTGGTCTCTGGAAGGTACCTGTTGCTAGTATTCTTAGGCCAACACATACCTTGGTTTCCATTGGGATGGGTTCCCCTCTGTTGGTTCTGTGTATGAGGCATGGCCTGCACAGCTCCACTATTTGCTGCAGGAGGTCTCTGTCCACTCTATAGCACTCTACTATCTCCAGCTCATGTAACCCGTGGTAGGTGACCCTGGGCCTGTACACTCTTCTCCGTCTCCTCACTGTGGGTTGTCTGGCACCATCTGCATTGTCACCACCCTCAGCAAGTCGCCTATGTCTCATTATGACAGCTATGGCAGCCCCTAACATTTCTGCTCTGAGTTCAGCTTTTTCAGTTTTCACTTCTGATAACTTAACTCCTGTCTTGCAGTGTCTCTTGAGAGAAACATCCTGCACTGCTGTTTGCAGAGTTTTAAGTGCTGGGCTACTATTCTGCCTGTGTAATTGCCTGCATCTAATTGTTTTCACCTGCTAGCTCCAGCAGTATTCCCTGCTAGCTTCCTACTAAATCTGTTGCTTCCTTTTTCCTTTCTGTTTCCTCAGGGTGGAGCCATGTGTAAACCAGCAGAAACACGCTCACAGTGGCTTACACGCATGCACACATACTTACACAGTTCAGAATCTGCTTATTCAGATTAAAACGCGTGCACACCCATGCAAACAGTGTTAAACATCTCCCAACACGCTCCCACATGCTCAGTCTGTCTTACACGCACGCACACTGCCTTACTCGCGCTTCATGGTGCACACACGTGCGCATGCACGCCCAGCAAGAAACTTTGGTGTAGGCAACAGTGTACACCTTCCATTTCTTGACTTTCTCATGCTTAGTTAGTGGCACACCTCTTTCCATGATATCTGTCTGACATCTGTCATGTCACTCTGACCTCCAATGAACTGCATTTCTTTCTACCATTCCCCCCTGTGATGTCACCTATCTCCTACTCTGTTCCTCCCCCTTCTGTAACTCTTACACTACTCAGACTGTGCTCATTTGCTATGTGACAGTGGAATTCAGTATCCTTACACTCATTTGCATCAGATTGCCTACTAATGCTTAGTTACATCTCTTAGACTCAGCTTCCCCCCCTTAGCAACCACTACACGGTGGCCATGTTGGTTTTGGTCTGCTGGTCCCTGCATTGACATTCCATGTATTGCATAAAACCTACATTTGTAGGTTTAAAACCTTCGTTTTATGTTTTATACAGCGCAGCCCGTTTGCGAGGGCTGCGCTGGTTTAAACATCGGCAATTGCCGAAAAAATTATATTTTAATATATTTGCATCAGGTTACTTTGCCAATGGCCACATATTTGGCCATTGGCATGCTGCCTGACACATATGCACCCTTTATTTGGAGCTGACATGGCTCCATTGTAGTTTTTGCAGAAACATACTCAGTTGTCAACTGAGTACATTTCTGCAGCTAAAACGGCTCTTACACGGGCTGTTCTGGGCTTCCTGGATCGCTAATCATCCTCATTTGCATGCTATTCGGCTGCAAGTGAGGTGATTAGCTTATCCACGCCCACTTCGTGCAAGAGCCGTTTTAGCTTGTCTCTTACACGGACTTTGGGCTGTTCCTGGATTGCGAAGGCTGCATGGAGTCTTACACTACTCTTAGACTCCGTGCAAGCCTTCGTGAATCCGGCCCATTATTTCTATACAGAATGACATCACCTACATCTGGTCATCTGGCTTTCCATGTATACCTCACTGCCAGAAGCTGTCAGCGTTTAGCACCTATCTCTTACCATACACACAGACAAAGCATTGCTCAGGTGTGGTGCAGCTGCTGGAAGTCATAAAACCATAAAACCATTCTTCTCTTCCTACTGGAGCTACAACATATTCTCTAGTACAGATATTGTGTCTCTGTCTCTCTTCAAGTGGAATAACATTTTTATGGCTTAATTTAATTTTTCCAAAGTCACGTGGATTAACTTTTTCTCCTCCCAGTATATGCTATTGCAATGTATAGATTTAATTCAGTTACAGTAATACATGTACATTTCTTTTCCTTCCAGCAGGGCACACTGTTGATATATTTTAACACAAGCAAACTCCATAAATACATTTTCAGCACAAGCATCTGTACAAATCAGTTTAATATACAAATGACATATAATTATTTACAAAATTCCAGCTAACTGTGCTGGCATACATTACACATCCACTGCCCTACTTATCCTAGCATGGTTGGCAGTACCGACTATCGTCACAGCTTGTATGTGTGCTGTTTTTGTACATTACCTTTCCATAATGTGTATTTTCAACCTTCACTTGTCATGTCTTGTGATAGTTGCTATTTGTTTATACCTGCTCTTTGGCCCTCCTCCTCTTTCCATATATTCTCATTCCTTTCTATTCTCAACAAAATAAGGCCTATTCCTACCAAAAATGTCCATACCACTTTGCATCTCTCTCTCTCTGACCTTCCTATTTCATTATAATTCTTGTGTATCCCCCTTCTTCACTCTCACACCACATCTGCTTTTCCATCACCCTATTTCACTGGTTATATGCATTACTTGTTTTTTTCTCCACATGTGCCCCACCACCTTATTATTAGCTAGTACTAGTCAAGGTGATGTGGCCTTGATTGCCCTTCACCTTACTTAATTAATTTTTTATTAGAAATTTTATGGATTATCTCAGATTCTGCAAATTGTAATGGGTATATTTATATATGTTCATCTATGTAGTATGAAGATATCCATAACTGTTTGCAGATATTTTAAAAAAATCTTTATTGAATTATCACTTAAGACTTAGACAAGTATAACATGTTGACATATATACAGTTGAAAACATCATACATCACATATAATCTTCTGTGCAGTCATTGTCAATTGAACATTACATAGCTCATTCAATTCCTGCCTTACCTTAAACCTCATTCATCTTCCAAAACATTATTCTACATGTATTGTTCCCACAATTCCCATTTTTCTATTTAATTTACTCCTACCCTTTTCTGAAGATCCACTTCCAGTTCTTTATCTCTGTTACTATATTCACTACTTCTGATATGGTTAATTTAGACTTTGAATTCCATTTTCTACTAAATGATTTTTTTGGCAGCCACTAGAATTAAACTCGGCAGGGCCTTACTATGTCTAGGTAATTCACATTCTGTATTGCAGCTCAAAAAATAATCCCTTAGTTATACTAATTTGCTCAGCCAATATTTCTGACACAGTAGTCTGCATGGGATTATTTTAAAGTTTTCCAGCTTCTTACACTCCCAAAAAGTATGTTCCCAGTTATTTCTTTCTTCTCCATTACACTTCCAATATTTGCAGTCAACCTGAGGAAAAAAAAAATTGGAGTCTGCTTGGGGTATAAAAATACCTATGCAACAAACACTTCTGAGCAAAAATCCTAAATCTTCTAGACTTGTTGCATATTTGTAAGCCATACATATATCCTCCCATTGTTTCCTTGTGAATTGCTGATCCCGTCCTGTTCTCAATCCTTTCTAACCTCATCCGACTGATTCTTATAGATATCATGCAATATTTTATATGTCCTACTAATTATACATTTTTAACAGCAATTTCTGTTCTAGATTCTACTAAAACTCTACCAGTGCTGATCTTTTACTTATGATCCCCCATATTCCTTTCTGTTTGTCTATGTTCTGTTATCAATCATTGATAGGGAAGGCAGTCTCTACCCTGCAATCCAAATGTATTCTTGGTTCTTCTCATTCTATTACCTTTCTTTACTAATTATTTGCTCCCAATACCCTGGTTCCTTTGCCAGTTTTCTTCAGTAAATTCCAGCCCTCCTTGCCTATTCTCTGTACCCCTTGTTGCAGTCATCCCTATCAGCAGAATGTCTTTTCTCCATTCCCATGTTGGCTTAGTTTCTAGAATACTTTCTGCTACTTTATGAATATAATATTCTGTATGGCTATTGTTATAGTCTTTGAGGATCTGCATCCAAAATCCAAGTCCCTCCTTATTTCTTGAGCTTCACCCTGTTACATCATCATCCCTCTCCACTTTGAGTTATAGCTTTCTGCTTTGAAACACCCCATCAAATCAGGTAATTCCAAACTACCTTTTTCTATTGGAAGGATCACCTTATCTCATTTGACCCTTGCCCTCTCCCTCTCCCAGATAAAATCCTTCAGCTCTTTTAATAACTGCTATCCAAAACTTCTCTTCTGGTTGATAACAATATGCCTGACTTGTGTATAAAACTAAGGGGATTAAAAAAATTTTTAGTGCTTGTATCTTACTATCCATATCCATAAAACAAAGCTTCTAGTTTCTCAGTTTTTGGATTATCCTTTGTTTAGTCTTGTCCCACATATCCTTAGCTTCTGTGAAAGAATCCTTTTTAACCCATATCCATAAATATGGGTATTGCGGAACCAATTTGTGTGTGGGCATATCATTTACAGCTTTTGCCTTTGTTTTATATTCATTTAATTTTGTCTCCCAAAGAGACATGAAACTGTCTCAGAATGCTCCACAACACTGAAATGTCTTTTTCAGGCTTTATCAGGTACAAAATAATATCATCTGCAAATAAAGCCAACTTTTATTGATTACCATACCTATTATATCCTTGAATTTCTGAGACTCTTATTGTCTTTGCCAATGGTTCTAAACATAATGCAAATAAAGTGGAAAGAGGACACCCCTGCCTGGTTCTTCTGTTCAAACAGAGCCTATCTCAGAGGAAACCCCCTCACACTTTAATTTTCACCATCAATACCTCACTTTCTTGGGTGGCGTAAGCTATGGAACCTTGCTGGCTAGGCTTACGTAGGCCCTTGGGCCGATAGCCTAGTACCTACCTACGAACCTATGAACCTATATATCCTCCTAAGTAACTTTATTATTGTGTCAGGGAATGCAAATGCATTGCTCTACTCATAAAATTCCAGCTTACTCTGTCAAAAGCTTTGTCTGCATCAAGACCCACCAACAACAGTGGCATTTTCTTATATTTTGCTTCCCTCTGGGTCATCATTGTTCTATTAATGTTGTCAGATGTTTGCCTTCCCTCCACAAAACCACATTGATCCATATCCATCTGTTCTGACAACACTTTTTCCATTCGTTTAGCAATTCTTGACATAAACGCTTTATAATCATGGTTTACAATCAAAATGGGCCTATATGAAAAGGGATCTGATCAGTCATTACCATTTTTAGGTATTACAGCCACCACATCTTTTTTCCAGGATGTTGGTGCTCCTCTTCCTTTTGAAATAACGTTAAACAAAACCTACCAAATCTTTATCACTTTCTTCCTTCCTAGCTTCCAAACTTCTACAGGAATGCCATCTACTACTGTAGACTTTCCTATAGATTGTTTATACATTACCATTTTCACCTCATCCCCTTCTATCCTAATTAATAATTAAGTCTCATCTACCTCTAACATTGGCATATTTAATCCTTCCATAAATATTTCCACTTGTACTTTTTCTTGATTTCCATATTTTGCTACTTTATGCAGATTTTCATAAAATTCCTAAAATATGTCTAAATAATTTTACTTCTTAACCATATTTCTTTAATTGTTTGTGCATATTTGTCACTTTTAAACATAACAGCTTTTGTACATTTGTCTTCCTTTAGTACTTTTCACCTATTCTTGAAAATTCAATTGGGCTTATACACCTTCTGTAGATCTGCAATGGTAATGCACATATATCTTACTTTATGAATTAGTTTTCCTGGAATACGGCTTCGATATGAGTGACTGTGTTTATGCTGATGTCTGCTTTGTGCTGAGGTATTCTCTGTACACTAGGTTATATTTGCATATCACTTGGTTAGGCAAAATTCTTGCATAGAACTCAGTGTGCTCCACCAGATTCCATGAACCTTATGGAATCAGACCTATTGTGTTTGTGTGTGTGTATGTGTGAGTGCATGAGTGTGTGTCTGTATGTCAGTCTGTCTGTGTATATGAAAGCTAGTGTATGTGTGCACTTGTGCCTTGTAAGAATATGTATGATCACTGTGTGTGTGTTTGCGTGTGTGTGTGTGTGTGTGTGTGTGTGTGTGTGTGTGTGTGTGTGTGTGTGTGTGTGTGTGTGTGTGTGTTTGTGTACAAGTATATGTATATGCATAAACATGTCTTGGTTTAATGATAAATGATTTCCACAAAAGTTAAAACAAACTCTTATTAAATAATAAAAAGAATGTATGTAACATTTAAAAAATGCATGTGAATATCATATACATATTATTTGTTTTTATTATTTAATAAGAGGTTCCAGACTTTTTAGGTGACTCTCAAAACACTGTTCTTTAATGATTTCAGATTGTTAAATTATAGAAGTATATCACTAGTGAATTTATAGTATGTGCGATGAATCTTGATCATATATAGAGGGTGGTTCTTATGATCTGATTTTTCTCTGAAGAAGTTTCACATTAATACATAGATGACAGTACTCAACTTTAAATGATAAAGGGTTCCATAGCTTCCACAAGTGTGTTTTTGTTTAGCTTTCTCACACTTTCCATCACCATTGCAAAGTCTTTGGACCGGATTCACGAAGGCTTGCATGGAGTCTAAGAGTAGAGTAAGACTCCATGCAGCCAACATGTCTGCCGAACAATCCAGGAACAGCCGGCAGGGGCGTGCAAGAGAGCGCCTAAAACGACTCTTACACAGACAGAGTTAGGTTATGCAAATGATCTCATTTGCTGCCGAAAGCCATGCAAATGAGGTAAATTTGTGATCCAGGAAACCCTAACCTGTCCGAGCAAGAGTAGTGTTATTTGCAGAAATGTACTGCATTGCCAACTGAGTACCGTTCTGCAAATAGCAAAACGGAGCCGTGACAGCTCAAAATAAAGGATGCATCCAGTTGAGGAAACATGCCAATGGCCAAATATATGGCCATTGGCAATTCTTCCCGTTGCAAAATAAAAAAAAATATTTTTTTTTTTACCTAGATCTCTGAAGTTTAAGCGTAGCACAGCGCCGCGCAAAAGTGCTGCGCTCTAAAAACCATGAAAAACAAAAAAATAAAAGCCTCAAATAGGGATTTTATTCAAAATATTCAACTGCCATGCAAGTGAATGGCAGGCTGAAGACAACATGGCTACTGAGTAGAGGTTGCTAAGGGGGGAAGCTCAGTCTAAGAGATGTAACCAAACATTAGTAGGTAATCCTATGCAAATGAGGGTAAGGATAGTGAATCCCAATTTTACATGGCATATGAGCAAAGTCCATGGAGTGTAAGAGTAGGATAAGGGGAGTATCAGAGTAGAAGATAGGTGACATCATGAGGGGGGTATATATGAAAGAATGTAAGCTCATTGGAGCAGGGTGACATGTGTTTGCTGTCAGCTACTCATCACTGGAAGAGGCGTGTCAACAGGTATCCTAGCTAAAGCCAAGAAATTGAAGGTGTATGCCATGGATAACACTAAAGTTTCTTGTAGAAGTGCCTGCAACGTGTTTGCACGTGGGCGCACACCTGTAAATCCGAGTAAGACTGTGTGCGTGTGTGTGTGCGCCTGTGTGCACGCTTTTAAGCTGGAGTAAGCATGTGTAAGGGTGTTGAAATCTGTGTAAGCGTGTTTGCGCCTGTGTGCACGTGTTCAAGCAGGAGTCAGCAAGTGTTAGGACGTGTAAGCATGTGTGTGTGTGCGTGTGAGCTGGTGTGCATGCATTTGCGCTTGTTTGCATGGCGCTGCCCCCTGTGGAAACAGAAAGGGAAAAGGAAGCACAACAAATAGTAGGAAGTTAACCAAGGAGAACTAGCAGAGCTAGCAGGTGAAAACAATCAGAATCAGGCAATTACACGGGCAGTACACTAGCCCAGCCCAGCACTTAAAACTCTGCAAACAACTTTCCACCGTGTTTCCTCAGAGACACTGCAACACTGCAGTAAACTAAGAGAAGTGAAAAGATGATGAAAAGATAAGACAAGATGATCAGCTTTAACAATTGGCTTAATGTCTGGTGTCATTCAAAGGGGATCCAGTGTCTGTCTGCCTGGGATGACATGCTTGACAAGCCACGCTGCTTCGCAAGGGACAGCTTGCACCTGTCACCCCTGGGATTCCGGATATTGGCTAAGGCTCTTGCCACCCCCATAGTGCCTTTTTTAGGCAAGGCTCAAATTCTAAATCTACCACCCTAGAAAACAAAAATGGGAAGAAACTGAGGGTAATGCTGCTCAATGCCAGAAGTCTAAATCTCAAAATGCATGTACTCGAGGCCCTTCTCAGTATGGAGAACATTGATGTCTGTGCTGTAACTGAAACCTGGTTCAAGGCTCCTGAGAGCACCCCGGCACTATTAGGTTTTACTTCATATCATGCTCCGCCCCAAAACCCGGACCACACCACAAAAGGAGGGGTGTATCCATATTCATAAAGGATACCCACACCTCCAGGTTGGTGGCAACGCGCAAGCTTCGGAAACCATCCAGGTGCAACTAACCATAGGCAAAACTGCTCTACAAATTGTAGCATGCTACAGGCCACCCTCTCAAACTCAGGAACCCCACACAGCCTTCCTGAAGACACTGGAGGGTATAAATGTATCTCCAAACACCATCATATTGGGTGACTTCAACTACCGAATATAGACTGGGAACATTACTCAAGCCCTAACTTTCTAGCCCAACGGTTCCTGGAGTTCATAAATTCAAATGCCATGGAACAGCTAGTCACTGTTCCCACGAGAGGAGAAAATATACTAGATCTCATTATCACAAACATGGGGACAAAATGCTCCACACCAGAAGTATATCCCTCATTGATGAGATCTGATCATAAACTAATCTCACTGGAAATCCACATCCCGCCCACCCCAAACAAAAGACCACAGTGAAGAACTTCTAAAGCAAACTTCACACTACTCAAGACTGGTGTGGTATCCTTCAAGACCCCTGAGCCAGTGGAAACCACAACCCAAGCTGCGGAAGCCCTTACAAATGCCTTCTATGAACACCTCCAGGACTGCATGGATCAGGCAATCCCAAATAAAACCAAGACTCTTTCCACAAAGGGCAAACGTCCAGTCCGGTGGACCCCAGCCATTAACAAACTTTACAATAAGAGGAGAAAGCTATTACATGATAGAACAAAATCCATAAAAGGGAAGTCACCCTGATCATTATTAGTAAAAAATATGAGCACTCATAAAATCAACTAAGGCCAATTTTGAGAGAAAAATTGCCATGGATTCAAAGGACAATCATAAGGCCTTTTTCAGCTATGTTAGGAACCTGGGTGGAATCTCCCAGATATGCTCAGAATTAGTCCAAAATTATACAAAAATCACTGAACCCACAGACATTGCCAACATACTGGCAGACAGGTTCAGTGCAAACTTCACCCCACTCCCCCTAAAGGAGAGATAACTATCCCAGCAGAGTGTAGCCTCCCAGACATCTCAAATGCGCAGGTGAAAGCTGCTCTCTAAAGCTAAAACACAGCATCAATGGGACCGGATGGTGTCCCCAGCTGTGTGCTACATGAGCTAAATGAGGAATTAAACCCACATAAGGCAGCTTTTAATCTCAGCCTTACCACAGGATACGTGCCCAAGGAGTGGCGTACGGCAACTGTGGTCCCACTCCACAAAGGCGGTGCCTCTACGGACCCTGGTAATTACCGCCCCATAAGCTTAACAAGTCTAGTCTGCAAAGCTATGGAGAGGATCATAATGGAGCTCATAAACAAAGATATAGGGGACTTGCAGACATTGGACCCGACCCAGTTTGGCTTCGTCAAGGGCAGATCATGCCTTTTGAACTTGGTCGACTTCTTCGAAGCAGTCACCAAGGCCATTGATGAGGGAAAGACAGTCCATACAGCCTACCTTGACCTTGCAAAGGCCTTCGACACAATACCCCACTCGGGTTTTGTAGAAAAACTTACCAGCTTAAATGTAAACCCATATGTCACAAGATGGGTTGCAAACTGGCTTAAGGACAGAACCCACAGGGTTAGAGTTGCTGGCGCTATGTCAGACTCCAAGCCGGTCACAAGCAGTGTCCCACAGGGCTCGGTTCTTGGCCCCCTATTGTTCAGCATCTACTTCTCAGAAGTACAGGCCAACATGGGAGGACTTTGGCTGACAAAGTTTGCAGACGACTGCAAGCTGGGCGCCATAGTGGAAAGTGCATCGGACACGGATTTCCTTCAGAAGGGACTCACGGAAACAGATAGCTGGTGCCAGAGCCATGGCCTGAAGTTAAACGCCAAAAAATGTATAGTCATACTCTTCAGGAAAAACAAGGTAACCCCAAGCTACCATATAGGTGGCAATCCACTAAGCACAGAAGAGGTTATCAGGGCCCTGGGGACCCAGGTTGACAGTGGCCTTTCTTTTGACACTCACATTGCTAAAGTGGTTAGAAAGACCTTCTACATTGCCCGCCTGATCATGAAGGGATTCACATCCAGATCTAGTGAGGTCATTGTTCCCCTGTACTCTTCACTTATCAGACCAATGATCGAGTACAATGCCCCATTCAGGATGTATAGCAACCGACATCTGCAGCAATTGGAGAGACCTCAAAAGTTCCTCACCAAAAGGATAAAGGGACTCCAAAATCTGTCATATGCTGCCAGATTGAAGAAACTCCAGCTCTATTCAGTTGCATACCGCCTGCTCAGAGGTGACATGTGCCTGACATACAAGGCCATGTCCAACCCGGAATTAATGGACATGCTCCACCTCAAAAAATCCAAATCCACCAAAACCACTAGAGCAAGCAACTTAAACCTTAGCACGGATATAAATAGGACGTGCTGGAGGGATAGATTTATCACTCAAAGACTCCCTATGCTGTGGAATAAAATCCCGGTCCATGTGAGGCAGAGCACCTCGCTGGCTCTGTTCAAGAGAAATCTTGACCTGTGGATGGGAGATCGTAGGTTTATCCCGGGAATCATCTCTGTGTCACTGCTGGACAGAGGCACAACAAACTAATGGGCACAGTATTTTTTCATATAAGGGGTGGCGTAAGCCACAAAAATTTGGGCTAGGCTTATAAATGCCTTAGGGCAGATAGCCTAGTATAAACCTATGAACCTATGAACCTATGAACCTAAAACTTAAAAAGCTTTACTGAGACAAAGAAATGTTAGGGGCTGCCATTGCTGTTATAAGGCGACATATGCAACATGCTGAGGGTGGTGACAATGCGAATGCTGCTGAGCAACCCACAGTGAGGAGACGGAGAAGAGTGTACAGGCCCAGGGTAACCTACCAGGGGCTACATGAGCTGGAGATAGTGGAGCGCTATAGAGTGGACAGAGACCTCATGCAGCAAATTGTTGAGCTGTGCAGGCCACACCTCACACACAGAACCAACAGAGGGGAACCCATCCCAGTGGAAACCAAGGTATGTGTTGGCCTAAGAATACTAGCAACAGGTACCTTCCAGAGACCAACTGGTGATATGATGGGGATTTCACAGGCATCAGCATCCAGGGTACTGCACCAGTTCCTGAATGCCATGTCAGCACATGTCGGTGATCATGTATATTTCCCCAAGTCCCGTGAGGTATTGGTCAGCAATATGCATCTTTTCCAGCAAATAGCGGAATACCCTGAGGTAGTGGGTGCAATAGACTGCATGCACATATGCATCAAAGAACCAGCTGGTGAGCGGGGTAGGGCCTACTTTAACTGCAAGGGCTTCCCCTCCATCTACTGCCAGGTCATTTGTGATTCCCAGGGCATAATACTGAATGTGTGTGCTGGCTGCCCTGGAAGCTACCATGATTCCCATATCTGGCATCTGACACAGCTGTACCAGACATTTGCCAATGGGGACATCCCTCATGATCACCTAGTGGGGGATACTGGATATGCACTGGAGCCGTGGCTGATGACACCCATCAGAAATGCACACACACCTGAACAGGAACATCATAATGAGGCACACGCACAAACACGAAATGTAATCGAGCGTGTGTTTGCGCTGCTCAAGTCACGGTTCCGGTGCCTGGACACATCTGGTGGAGCCTTGCAGTACTCACCAACTACATGTACCCAAATTGTCATTGTATGTGCTATGCTACATAATATAATCCTGTGAAAACAGCTGCAGCAGGAGTAGCATAGGGCCGGGCCAAACAGCCCCCCACTATTGCCAAGGCCATCACAGGCAGAGCGTGACTCGGAGGAGGAACAACCTGAGCCTACCCCAGTAGGCAGAAGGAGGTGTGCCCAGTATGCTTTGGCCTTGGCAAAGAGGCAACGCATAGCACATACACTGGCTCAGTAGGAACCCTGGAAATGATACCTCTCTCTGATTTGCACATATAGTAAAAGGGATGCCTAACTTGACACTACCTGTTTTCAAACATGTATAGAGAGTGTACTATGTGCATTCGACATAGGCAGCCCTGCAGCACCACCTGAGGCATGATTGCCATGTTTTAAGCAATATAAAGCAGTGCTAAACAGCTTTTATCACTATTTAGTATATGTAAACAAAACTGCACACACTAACTAGCACAACTTTGGGAAATGTTGAGCAATATTGGGCAACGTTCAGCAATGTTGGTTAACGTTGAGCAATGTTGGGCAAGTTCGGTCAAAGTTGGGCATAGTTGAGCAAAAGCAGGTAAACATGCTCATATTTGCTTTACTGGTCCTTAAGCAGTCTGGTCTGCCCAGTATGAAAATATAAAGCAATGACAGTCCTCGAACCCAGAATACTGTGCACTATAGTCACAGTACTGAACCACTAAACTATGACAGCATTTCACTGCTCAGCCAGTATGAAGAAATGTTGATAAGTCTATGCAAAGTGTCTCATGGAAACCCTGCAGGCACAACATAATCCCTGTAGAGGTATGACACAAAGGTGAGCCCTGCAGTAAAAATACAACTTGATTTTCAACACACATATAGTATAAACGTTAATATTGGGCATGTTCACACACTTCAACAAATGTAGTGGACTTCAGACAGCAACATACAGAAAGGTCACACTGGGCATGCTCACACACTTGAATAAATGAGGCAAATGTCAGGCAACAACATACTGAAAGGCCAAACTGGGCATGCTCACACACTTAGGCCATGTCTGAGTACAGCAGTGGGCCACACATATCTAGCAGTTGCATGTGTTAACCCAGGAACCTCTCACTATTCACCAATCCTGCCTTGTGCACACAGTTATATGACAACAGACACATATATAATATATTGGAACCCTGTCATAATCAAATATGTACTACAGATACTTAGGTTGTTCATAGAAAGTGGAAAAGCAAAGAAAATAAAAAACCTGCAATCAGTATCATCAATAAACAACGTGCACTCCAAACATTATCCAATCCAGGTTATGGAAAGATTATCTGTGAAGGAGTCCATACAGAACCATGACACTTCCATCAGCTATGTCATAAATGGCAATGTACACTCATATATGTCCTGAGTCAGGGCCAACTGTAAATGACTGACAATGCCAACATCCTGTCAGACAGGCCCATACATACATACCCACCTCCCACTGACAAAAGGCCCTATCATCATACCAGGAGATATCACATGTAGAATGGGTAAATAGCTCCTTCCAAAGCTGAAAACATGGCATCAATTGGATTACATTGTTTTCCTATATGTGTCATAAGTGAACTGCAGAACAAACAGACCCTGCACCTGAACAGTCTGTTGAGCCTCACCCTCTCTACAGGATATGAAACTGTTGAATGGGTTACAGCAACATATGGCACACTCCACAAGTTTGGTGCACAACAGACCATGGGTACTATAGTCTTATAAGCCTATGAAGTCTGATATGCAAGGCCATGGAGTCCATCATGATTGAAGTCATAAACAGAGCTATTGGAAGCCTACAAACACACAACCCTACCAACTTTGGTTTGGTCATGGGCAGATCATGGTTCCCAAACCTGATAGACTGTTTGCAAGGCAGCCACCCAGGACATACATCAATGAAATGAGCTACACACGTCCCACATAGACTTTGAATAGCACTTTTCCAACATCCCAGACACACGTCGTATCCACAAAATCAACAACCTGTGCATAAATATGTATTGTCATCTGATGGATTGGCAACTGGGCCACAGATAGATCACACAAGGTAAGAATTGTGGAGTCTTGTTCAAGCTGGTAACACCTGCTGTCCCCCATAAAACAAAGTGCACACACATTACCATGTCTAGTCTGATGATGTCAGCATCCTACAAATATAGCAGGAGAAATGAAAACATCCAATAAAGCATATAGCGTGTCATGTTAATGTGTGTTTCTCTAATATTGTACAGTAGTTAGGTAGGGGTTTGAATCCTGCAATTGCAGAGTGTCTGTGGGAATGTATGTTTCTGTGTGATTTCCTTTGAGAGGAGTGTCCTTTTTGGAGACTAGGAAAATACCTTAAAAGTGGTATAGTCCTCTTTGGCAAGTCTGATGATGTCAGCATCCTACAAATATAGCAGTGGAAATGAAAACTCCCACTGAAGCTTAAAGCGCATCGTGTCAATGCATATCTTTTGAATATCATAACATAGGTAGGGGTTTGAATCCTGTAATTGCTGAGTGTGTGTGGGAGTGTATGTTTCTGTGTGATTTCCTTTGAGAGGAGTGCCCTTTTTGGAGACTAGGAAAACACCTTAAAATTGGTATATTCCTCTTTGGCAAGTCTGATGATGTCAGCATCCTACAAATATAGCAGTGGAAATGAAAGCTCCCACTAAAGCATGTAGCATGTCATGTTAATGCGAATTTGTCTAGTATCATAACATATTTAGGTAGGGGTTTGAATCTTGCAATTGCTGTGTATGATTTCCTTTAAAAAGAGTGCCCTTTTTGGAGACTAGGAAAACACCTTAAAAGTGGTATATTCCTCTTTGGAAAGTCTGATGATGTCAGCATCCTACAAATATAGCAGTGGAAATTAAAGCTACCAGTGAAGCATATAGCGCATCGTGTTACTGCATATCTCTCTAATGTCATAACATAGTTAAGTAGGGGTTTGAATCCTACAATTGCTGAGTGTGTGTGGGGGGGTGTAGGTTTCTTTTGAGAGGAGTGCCCTTTTTGGAGACTAGGAAAACACCTTAAAAGTGGTATATTCCTCTTTGGCAATTCTGATGATGTCAGCGTCCTACAAATATAGCAGTGGAAATGAAAACTCCCAATAAAGCTTATAGCGCATCGTGTTAATGCGTATCTCTCTAGTATCATAACATAGTTAAGTAGGGGCTTCAGTCCTGCAATTGCTGAGTGTGTGTATGTTTCTGTGTGATTTCCTTTGAGAGGAGTGCACTTTATGGAGACTAGGAAAACACCTTAAAAGTGGCATATTCCTCTTTGGCAAGTCTGATGATGTCAGCATCCTACAAATATAGCAGTGGAAATGAAAACGCCCAATAAAGCTTATAGCGCGTTGTGGTAATGTGTATTTCTCTAATATCATAACATAATTAGGTAGGGGTTTGAATCCTGCAATTGCTGAGTATGTGTTGGGGGTGTGTGTTTCTGTGAGGTTTCCTTTGAGAGGAGTGGCCTTTTTGGATACTAGGAAAACACCTTAAAGGTGGTATATTCCTCTTTGGCAAGTCTGATGATGTCAGCATCCTACAAATATAGCAGTGGAAATACAAACTCCCAGTAAGGCATATAGCGCGTCATGTTCAAGTATACTTCCCTAGTATCATAACATCATTAGGTCAGTGTTTGAATCCTGCAATTGCTGAGTGTGTGTGTGTATGACACTGTTAGTCAATGTGTTGTGGGTTTTGCTTTTACTACTGCATGACATATCAGTATAACAACAGTATGTGCATTGCACACTTCAGGTATCTGTGTGGCAAATACATATATGTACATGTGACCTCAATTAGTTCATAGGTGTGAAGCCTGCTTTCTACACGAATACATCTGTTACCTTTGACAGATTGTGCTGCTGCTTCTCAGACCTTAGGTCACATATCTATGTTTGTGACAAGGCCAGCCACTGTAGTGATCTGTGGCCTAGGTCATCTGTGTCACGCACACCCACGACAGTTTCTATAGAATAGTGTGAGTGAGGGTTCATGCCTGGGGTATATTTCAGACATGTTCAAACACAACAAAGTCTGTCAATAATGGACATTCATTATAAGTGTACAACAACTTTGTGGATATGCATACAGACCCCTTATTGCTTATGTGATACACCGAGGGACTTCAGAATACCTTTGGAAATGTGAATACCAAAGGACAGATGACATAACACTTGGCTGTATGTACACATTGGTACCCGTTCTACATGTTGTGGGCTACTACCTATGTGGTACTGTTGGGATGCTATGTTTAGTAAATGTGGATGACTATGCTATAGTTGGCTTATAGCTTTACAGCATGGGTTGGACAACAGGTATCTGTCTGTATGATACCCTTGTGGAGGATAAGTGTTTCATCCAGAGAATGCATTGTAGGCCACTGTATGCATTTCCAGATGTGGACGGATATATCCCTAGTGTATTTGCTTGTACCTAAGAGGGCTATATGCCAAACAGGAGTGGTCCCAGGAATGGGTGGTGGTCAATACCACTGGTTACTGGTATAGTATAGTACCGGAAGGATCCAAATGCTACTGAGTTTTGTACATCTGTGTGTCAGTTGTCAAGACATCATCTAACGATTGGTTTTAGTCAGGCTGTTGAGGTTGTGTATACTACCAGAATGCAAACCAATGACAGATAGTAACAGTATCACCCACAGCATAGTGTCAAACCATGTCATATACATGTGTACCCAAGTTAAAACATATGTGTAGTAAAATGCATACTGGCCACCAATAGAAACTATGAAGTGTTAACACTGTGTAATACAGGGCATGTCACCCTTCCCATGTGTCCACTATGCACGTACATGCAGACAGTGCACCTCCACCATGTTCACAAATGTACACCTGCAAATCTGTACTGCACACATCATACACATACTGCCCACTCACCAACACATGCTGCCAAAACTACACACATCAGCCAAGTGGTACATGGGTGGACAATACATTTTTTGGAATTAACACTGGTGTAAACAATACTACATTGATAATCATAGCTTTAATGCATCATGACTGCTCAGATATACCTACAAGGATATCATTACACTTTACTGTTGACAACATGCTAACATTGCTACACTGCTATAAATTCACCCTGTGCATCAGCACCATGTTAGCCTGTTCCTGCATCAATGTTACAGATGACAGGAGGTGGCACAGTTTCATCATATGCACAGGGTGTGTTGTTGGTTTGCCAGAGCCCGACATTGACCCATCCAATCGACATGTATGTGTGTGTATGTGTGTGTGTGTGTGTGTGTTTGTGTGTGTGTGTGTGTGTGTGTGTGTGTGTGTGTGTGTGTGTGTGTGTGTGTGTGAGGGACAACAGTACAGCATGGATCAATGTTGATGTAATGTGTGTGTGTGTGTGTGTGTATATGTGTTAGCCCTAGGTGTTTGGTTTATGTGTGTGTCTGCATGCACACAGTTCCACATGTGGCTGCCATATACGGGAGGTTGTGGGACAGCCACAGACTGTACCTGCCAGGCTGTACAGATCACCATCTCTGGCCATGGACACAGTACCTGTGCCTGGCAGGGGTGCCACGGACAGTATCGGGTACTAAGCCAGACTGGGTACTATCATCAGAGGCAGAGGGATGTCGACTGGACCCATGTCCCTGCTGGGACTGGCCAGAGCCATGTGCACATGGTCTTCTATGATGGTCTATTGACAGCCCAGCCTCAACATTGCTGGGGCTTGTACTGCCACTACGGGAGTGGCTGTGACTTGTGTATCATCTGCGATGACTGCCAGCTGATGATGTTGCTGGCATATGTCCACGTCGACGTCTCAGCTGTCCTGCACTGTCCTGGCACATGGACATGACATTGTGGAGGACATCTAATGTCTCCCCCCAACATCTATCAATGACCTCGGTGTAATTACGGACAGCACCGGCAAGGTCATGGATACTGTCATTGACAGCGGTGTTATGGGCCCTCTGCACCCTTAGTCCCTGTCTCATGTACCATTCCATATGTGCCTGTGCCTGCATTACAGCCCGGAACATACCTGAGGTTGTAAGACCTGTGAGGGCATGTCTGCCAGGGGCATTACGACCAGCAGTGCTCCCACGAGAACCCCTGGACATCTGCCTATGTGGTACCGTTCCAGGAATCTGGGTATGGCTGCTGTGAGGGGATGCATGTGCCATAGATACCACATTATCCTGGTCAATGCCTACTGTATGCTGTCCCTCAGTTAAGGCCATCGGTGATGAGGGATGTATTGGCAATATGAATGTGCACATAGATGGGGTGGAAAGCTGTGTACTGTCGATTGGCAGCCCAACGACAGACCCTGTCAAACCTGCCCGTGCCACAACACATGTATCATCATTTCCACTATTTGTGGCAGTGACTTCAGGTTCCATACTGCACTCAACCAACACAACCTCAGCACCTGTGAGAGGAAGACAGGAAACACACTTTACAATCTGTACATGATGTTAGCACACATGAACACATGCACACATGCACACATGAACACATGCACACATGCACACATGAACACATGCACACATGAACACATGTACACATGCACACATGCACACATGCACACATGAACACATGCACACATACACACATGCACACATGAACACATGAACACATGCACACATGCACACATGAACACATGAACACATGCACACATGCACACATGAACACATGCACACATGCACACATGCACACATGTACACATGCACACATGCACACATGAAAACATGAACACATGAACACATGCACACATGCACATATGCACACATGCACACATGCACACATGAACACATGAACACATGCACACATGCACACATGAACACATGCACACATGCACACATGCACACATGAACACATGCACACATGAACACATGAACACATGCACACATGCACACATGCACACATGCACACATGCACACATGAACACATGAACACATACACAAATGCACACATGCACACATGAACACATGCACACATGCATACATGAACACGTGCACACATGCACACATGCACACATGAACACATGCACACATGAACACATGAACACATGCACACATGCACACATAAAGACATGCACACATGCACACATGCACACATGTACACATGAACACATGCACACATGAACACATGCACACATGCACACATGCACACATGAACACATGCACACATGCACACCTGAACACATGCACACATGAACACATGCACACATGCACACATGAACACATGTACGTATGAATGCATGAACACATGCACACATGAACACATGAACACATGAACACATGCACACATGTACACATGAACACAGGCACACATGCACACATGAACACATGCACACATGCACACTTGAACACATGAACACATGCACACACACACACATGCACACATGAACACGTGAACATGTGAACACATGCACACATGCACACGTGAACACATGCACACATGCACACATGAACACATGCACACATGCACACATGCACACATGAACACATGCACACATGAACACATGCACACATGAACACATGAACACATGCACACGTACACATGAACACATGCACACATGCACACATGAACAGATGCACACATGCACACATGAACACATGAACACATGCACACATGCACACATGAACACGTGAACACGTGAACACATGCACACATGCACACATGAACACATGAACATATGCACACATGCACACATGAACACATGCACACATGAACACATGCACACATGCACACATGTACACATGCACACATGAACACATGAACACATGCACACATGCACACATGAACACATGCACACATGCACACATGAACACATGAACACATGCACACATGAACACATGAACACAAATGCACTACTCACTAAAGTAGACACACTCACACACACACACACACACACACACACACACACACACACACACACACACACACCAACAGCAATCCGGAACATACTCATTAGTGGTTGATGGTGGAGTACAGTATCACAAGTCAAAGAGTCGTATCACATGTGTCAGCATACAGGATGTGTGTTGCTCAACAGCATGCAGTGCAAGTGTAGAGAGTCCTTGTTAATAACAGTATACATGTCTTTGATGCATGTGTGTTGTTCAATGATTGGCCTCACCCTGGAACACAATGTGTACATCGACACAACATTGCTGTACAAGTATTAAATGCTTTTCAATGTCCTGTGTACCATCACTCACAGGTATACATACCATGGCTTGATGCACACAACTGTCAGGTGTATAGCAATGAATGCTATGTGTAGTACTGTAGTTACTGCAACTGGATGTAGTGTAGTACCATGAGCCATCATCATGCAGCATCATGTGGTCACCCAAGGCCACTAATGTGTGCCACACTGGCAATTATCTTGCTGTACCTGAACTGCAGCACTGTGGCTACATTAACCATTTTGCAGGCAGTTGTTACATGGGTATGTAAGGTGTTCAATAGGGAGCATTGCCTAACATGAATGTGTTGTGTGTTGAAGAGTGTCACACCACCCCATGATAGGCCTCTACCCCTCAGGTATAGTATGTGTGCTGTGTCGATGACATTTGGGATACTGGAGTCTGACCTTACAGCAGGTGTCTAAATATGTCATGTGCATCATATTAACACATACTGCATATGACAAAGTGCTGTATGTTGTGTACATGTGTATTGACTCTGCCTATACAATGTCCACTACAGTGTACCACAATTGTTTGGGATGCTCTGTGTATTTCATGTGTTTGAGGCAGCTACTCATGTTACTGGGATGTGCATAGTCTCACACAAAACATGCAGAGCATGCATTATGTGTAGGTGTTTTACATGTGTATATGGCCTATAACTCACCTATGACATGCACATGTTATTTGCTATATTAAATGTAGAACACTCACCAGCATGGGTCTGCTGTCTTGCTGTCACACCAGAGGGACCTACAAGGATATGAGACAGTTTGTCAGTGTCAACAACTATGGCATTGCTGCTGTGAGTTTGCAATTTTACAGTAGTACAACGGTTGACAGTCACAAGCATACAGATTATGTTCCAAATTATCAGTATTGCACAACACCAGGCTCCACATCTTCTAAATACACAGTACATATCTGACATATGCATGTTCTAACAATCGAGCTAACAGTAGTCTACAGATATGCCATGTTACCTGCACGCTCCAAGTCAACTTGCTGGGTGACTCCGGCCTCCATGATGACACATGTCTGGTGTAGTGGTTGGCCAGGAGCCACCACGCTGAGGAGCAGCTCTTCCACTCTGGTGAGGGGCGGATGTAATGCTGCACCACCACCTGTGGCAAGCTGTTGTCTGCAGACATCGGAGGCATGCTGCCGGACATGTCTAATTAAATCACTGCAGTGATGGCGTACCTGCTCATAAGTCCTGTTATGCATGCCTACATCATTAACCCGACGGACAACATCTTGCCACAGTGCAGTGCACTCATGCTGGTCCTGGTTGGTTCTGGAGAACAGCAGGGTGTGATGTTGTACTAGGGTGGATATTATGATTTCCTCCTCTTCAGGGGAATACGCAGGGTTGCGATGGTGAGACATGTCCCTGGAAGACAATAAAACAATAATTGTGAGCAAGTCATGTGGCACACTTAACATTCTAAAGTGCAGATATCAATGAAATGCCATATATAGCAACCTATTGGCTGTCAGTAGATACACACTTTTAATACCACATATCAGTGCTCAACCCACAACTGCCTGACAGTGCCTGGCATGTTCTATATATTAAACCATGTTCTGCACAGCAACAAAGTGAAACCAGTATGTAAGACTATACAACAGTACATGGCACACTGTATGTGACACAATGCACCACCTAGTCACAGGAGGTATATATGAAGCTAATGCATACAGAAATATGTTATCCATTGAAATGATTGTAAAGTACAGTTACAGTACTACCAGTATACCACACTACTTGTTGATAGCAAACCCCTAAGTAACATATGTGCACATTCATCAATATAGGTGGCATACTGCTGTACTACACTATACATGTTGCTAGATATGCACTTATATCCTGTAGCACACATACGACCGAGACCATGTTACAGGCATACCCACACACACATCAGACATACCTACAAGACACAAAGGTATGGCAACCCAGATGAGCTTTACATGTGTACCATACAGTACTGTGTGTCAGCACTTACAAAACCTTATGCCTGAGGTATGTAATGTGTGAGCACTACAGGTAACAAACAAAACAGTGTTTCCAAGCAATGTGGATATACACCATACTGTGCTGTTTAGGCCTACAGCTTCAGGTAGTACTACAGTTCATATGGGATTTGTATTCACTAGTGTTAACAATCAATAAGCATACATGTACTGCTTTAGCCTACAATGGCACACTCCAGTCAACACCATGGGTCTATGTCACACCGTATGCCATACTGCTTTTCCTGCCTAGCAATAGCATACATATCTTTTGCGGAGATCAGAGCTAGAACACTACATACCATGATATAAACAGTTTCCCATTAGGCTATCACACATATACACAACGTTGACACATTCAACTACACATTCACCATCACACTCAGTCAACCTCACATAGCAATTAATGCAACAAGTACATGCGTGTGTGTGTATCTGGTCCTAGGTAGCTAATAGGCTATTAGCCGTAGGGGCTATAGAAGCCTAGCCATACAGTACCCTGCCCTTCAACACCCATGTAATTTAAGTTCATGTGCCCCTGTCATGCAGAGCCACAGAGGTGATTCTTGGGTTGTATTTCCTATCTCACATCCATTCATCATGATTATTCATGGCGACTACTAATGAGGACCTTTGCTATTGATAGGTAGTTAGTTCCAGAGTATGGTATGTGTCTGAGATGAGAATGTACCACTCCAGCATGTTCTGCTTTTTGACGTTACAAGGTTTAGATCAGTACAGTGTGTAGCTTGTAGGGATTTTGATCTGTTTACATGGAGCATGTCCAACACCTGTGGGTTTGGCATAGCTTTGTATGTTAGGCAGAGGTTGCCTCTGGGTAGGCGGTATGCGACACAGTGTAGCTGTGGTTTTGTAAGACAGTCTACATAGGGCATCTGTTTGAGCCTGGTAATACTCTTTGTGAGGTATGTGCTTGGCGTCTACAGTTGCTGTAGATGTCTTCTGAGGTACATACCAAAAGGGCCATTGTACTCTATGATGGGTTTTATGACTGATGAGTAGAGTGGAACACTGACCTCTTTTTCCATGGATGACACACCTTTTCTGATGACATGTGGACCATATACAGTTTACATGACTAGTGTGGCACTGTGATTATCAAAAGGGACACTACTGTCCACCTGTGTCCCGTGGTCTCTTATCACACTTTTGGTGTTGAGTAGACTACCACCTATGTGGTAGTTCATGGGTACAGGGTTTTTAACAAAAGGGATGGCAATACATTTACAACATTGAGCTTGAGCGTACATATAAACATCCATTGGTGTACATATAGATTTACATATCGGCACATATACAGTCCACCTTTCATGGTGGGAATATCAATTATGCAAAGGTTGAGAGGGATACAGTTATGTAATAATATTGCACAGTCTTGTGCAGAATGCATTGAAGGTATTCTCAGCCCATGTATTTTTAGCAGGACTCCCTGTCTGGAAGACTATAAAACCTAACAAATCATACCAACACCGTTTAAACACCACATGTCATATACCAGCACTGTATGCTGTCTTGTTTGCCACACACTACAACCTACATAAAAATATGCACATAACAACCTTCACCGACATATATATGTCCACCCTTCACAAACAGTTGCAGTATGTCCCTTGCTCTATTCACATATTAAGATGCTAATATATCTGACACATAAATATCTCTCCATATGTGTTTGCCATACACACACAAGGTCCACACTGTTGTAAGTCCATAGACCTCACAGATGACCTGTTGGGCCTTGCTACAACATGAACATTTGTCACATGTGTGCATAACAGTAATATTATAGAGAGTATTTATAGCTGCTAATGCTACATTACTATACTAGCCTGGTACAGCAGTTGCCAATGCTAAGCTACACATTATATGACTATCATGCATGTATTACTCTGTCACATCCAGGTTTATGTAGCTGTTTGCACTACCCCCCCAAACAGCCATTATACACAGTAGTGTACAGAACATAGATAACATGATCAGATGTTTGACATTTAATGCTGAGCTACATATGTCACAGTTATGTTCCACTGCACACAGCTACACACTAATTTGTCCATGGCAGTAGTTATGCATGGCATCAGTGCATACATACCTACTGCTGCCACATATGCATGTTTCAAAGTATGTACAGTACTCTTCATAAACATCTACTACTTGCCGGTAACCACATATCTGTTACATACCTGTTTGTCACTTTCAGATCCATCTGTGTATGTTTTGACAAGTTTTTTTTTTTTTTTGGTATTAATTAAGTAAAGTTTGCTTTTACTTAATTTTTTTGGTTATTAATTAAGTTTTTTTTACTTAATTAATATTTTTGGTGAGTAATTCAGTAAATTTGTTTTACTTAATTACATTTTTGTTTTATTAAGTAATAATTTTTTTTACTCCTCTCCAGGTTTACAGATGCTATAACACGTGCAATGTAATGATTGCATGTGGGGATAGCAAGTACAGTCTTCTTTTATAGGTATCTGCACATGTGCATGTGATGCCCTCTGCACCAATTGGTGCCCAGCATTTGGTAAATGCATACAGCCTACTGGGTGGTAATTGCAGTACTCACTGTCATAGCAACCCCATGCTATAAATTGCTAAGTTATGTAGGCGTAGCCCTTTCAGATTTCCAGAGTGAGTAGGGCCCATGCTTGTTTGCTGTGGACACTGTTGTTTACGTCAGAAGGTCGGTATACTTCTTATATATGAAGCTAGAGGTATAGACAGTGATGTACATGTTGTACTCAGACCTGACTGTTGCCACTTCCAGTACAGAGCTATCAGTGTAGAGTTTAACTCACCCCTACAAATGCTTACACAAGATATATGTGAGTATGTAGTTTTTTTTCTACATATATAATTAACTGCCATACAAAAGTAGTTATTGAGAAGTATTCTTTTGGCACATGAACTGTTTGTGGACTGTTGTATTGTGCATATTAATGCACTCACTTCTGCAGGGTTTGTGTTTTTTATTGTTGACATTAGCACAGGATTTTCAGGAAAACTGGACAATTCCAGCACTGAGTATGCCTACCTACATCCTTGGTAGACCCTAAACACACACATATATTTAAAATTTTGGGGGGATGCAGACATACAGAGAACATTATGTATTATTGTGTGAATGTTATCTTACTGGACTTAAAGGATTGGTGTGTACCTGGTAGTTTATCAAGGCAGGTGGTCTGTCTGCATCGTTCCCAACTGTGAACCTATCCAGATGGTAGCCAGATGTTAGCCTGTTATTCTTTGTCTGTGCAACCCACAGGTGTTTTCAGCACTGGTACAATGGCATTGTTACAGTGAGTTGCTACCAGTACATGGCTACATCCTTTGGTATTTCTGTGTTGTACTCCTACATAAGTGTATGCTTGTGGAAGTCCTCCCAAAGCTATTTGCAGAGTGTGTAACAGCAGAAAAGCTGATAAGCCTGTGTGTTTGTGCCTCTGCCAGGCCTATGAAACACTCAGATACATATTTGCATGGAGTCAGGGATAGGTAGTTAAAAGTGAGGTACACCTTCCAAATAATAGAGACAGTAAGTGTAGACTTGAGTGAAGCAGTGCATATGGATTAGTACACCTTTTATGAAGTACAAGCGGTGTCTACTGTTATTATTGTCATTATTCATTGTGTAATACCCCACCTTTCTGACTAATGTCAGTACTTTTCAGAGGGATTCAGAGGGACACAGCTAAATATGTTTCACAATCAGGGACATCCCTGAAAAGTAGTCACAGTTAGGAAGTATGGCCTCTGCCCTAATCAGATATGCCAGTTTTTGTCCTGCTATGATACTGTGTGGGGGTTGTAAAGTGCCTCTATAACATTATTTGCTGCTAGAATGGCTGCTTCTCTTATCAGAGTCATGTAATGCAATTCCACAACAATTGCTGGTAAAGACCCACAGAACAAGCTTTGTGTTATGGCCTTCCTATTTTTCCTTTACATTCACTCATTGTATTACATAATATATTTATTTCAGCGGTAAGTTATTGTATATCTGCTGTGGCTTAGTGATACTTCATGCAGTCTACTGTGTCCAAGGTCTGGGGTTTGAGACTGACAGAGGTGTTTTATTTTGCTGCTGAGCAGAACAAGGGCCCTGACATACAGAGTGACTAAGGCACTTTTAAGCAGTTGTAAGCGGGTTTGCGCAACGCTTAGTGATGCTTAGCTAAGCGCACACAGCACACACTCGCTCAAACCCGCTAACTACTGCTTAAAAGTGCTTTCTCCCACTGACCCCCATGCTAATTTCTTTGAAAGAAAAGAAAATGGGGAGATAGGAAAGTGATGAAAAAGGGGGCACAAAGAGGGAAAGACAGTAGGGAAACCAGCTCGGGATGTGCAGGACGGGTGTAGGGAAGGTCCATAGCTGCCCATTTCTTTACCAGCAACAGCTGTGCATATGTTAGATATTTGGAGTGAAATTTGAAACCTTCCACCCCTGAGAGAGGAGTGAGGACAACAAAGTATGCTGTACTGCCAATTATAATTATCAGTTTACATGTCCAGTGGACATGTGTGCGAAATGGGCAGCTATGTATGGGGCGTAATTTTTTTGTGGGAACAGATTGCCATTTTTTTTCTTTTTTTTTTCAGGTGAGAGTGGAATGTGAGTTAGAGGAAGTAGCTATATTTGGGGAGGTAGGTTGGGGAGGTTAACAGACAAGACAAGCAAGATGCATACAGGGGTGGAGTATGACACATGGGGTGGGTGAACACAATTGACGGGGATGGATGTTTGGAAATCGCAAGCCCTTGAGCCCACAGATGGTAACAGTGGAACTGAGATCCCCATCCATGGGCAGTCACCACTGCACCTTCACAGCCCTGAGGGTGGCTGTTCTGGGGGCTGCATAGGAGGGGCAGACTCACCCGTGAGTCGCACCACTCTTGCCTCAAGCTGACATAGGGGATCAGCGACTGAATTCTGGATCTCCCTATGCACCACAGCCCGGACCCTTCGAAGGGTGACAGGTGGCCCTTCTCCACCCACGCTTGCACGGGGGGATGAGCCCCATCCCCTGCAGCACTTCCACCCGAAGGAGGCACAGGACCAATGGAGGAGGGGGGCCCGGGCTGGGCACCGGACCTGCTGGTGCCAGGTGCAATCGCCAGCTGAGGAGGGACAGGTGGGTCCGCTGAGACCGGCCTTCCCATGCATTCTGTGATTACATGTGTTTAATTACAACATAGACAACAGCATTCCAAATCAGTTGTAACAGCATGCAGTAATATTCCCATTAACCCAACACACCAGGGTTCCAACAGTTGAACAGCAAGCATAACACATGCATATATTGAACAACAGTGGGCATTACAACAGCATGCAGGGGTGATTGGTGGCAACAGGCCACCAAGATTGTGGTGTTTGAACAGAGCACATGCATCAAAGTAAATGCAGATATTTATAGAACAATAGGACATATGTCCCAACAAATGTTTTGAGATTAGACATACCCATTGAGGTGTGGAATTGCATTGTTTATGCACATACAGTAAGGTGTAAAAAGAAACTTCCATTAACATCTTATAAGTACTTTTAGTCTACATTACATTCCTACTGACTGCAGGTGTATATCCCCTACATGTATTATTACACTAGGCAACATGCATTAGGTTGTGTAATGGGTTTGGCTAGTTCATTATATACCTGACCTATATCTGATATACTAACTGTCCAAGATGCAGATGTTACTGCTACATAGTTATTTATTTTATTTATATTTATATATCTACATATCTGGATGTGTTCATGTGACATTTTCAGTTAAATTTCTACAGAACCCTACATTTCATGTAGCACACTCACATTTCTGGGGAACACATTAACAAGCTACTCGTGTGCCAGATTTACCTATACATGCCAGCCATTAACCGACTGTTGAGGACTGTATATATGCTAAACAGCTACTGGCACTTCCTTAATCCACTTTATATGGGACTGCCCAACTGTGGGTTGACAGCACTTAATGCAACAGTATTATTTATATAATGCAAGGGTACAACAACATTTCAAAGTAAGTGACACAGACACACTCCAAGTATTATACCTTTATTAATTACATTACACACTTTTTTACAGGCTCTCTCCTTTATTTGATATTACAGTGCATACGGAAGACTTATTCAAGGCATATTATACCTTTATTAATAGGTTACAACACTCTTTTTCAGGCTTGCTCACTTATTTTATATGACAGTACATGCAGAGATATTATTCCGGACTTATTTTACCTTTATTAATGGGTTACTACACTCTTTTTCTGTCTCTCTGACTTATTTTATATAACAGTACATGCAGAGGAATTATTCAGGGCATTTTATGGCTGTATTATTGGGCTACAACGCTTTTTTGCAGGCTCTCTCACCTATTTTATATAACAATAAATGCAGAATAATTACTGACCTGCCTGGTGGCACAGCCTTAGCAGCCTATCTGCATAGGCTTGCTGATTCACAGCACGGACACCTGCAGCTGTGAAGTAAATGAAGGGATATTGAGACACACCTATCCATTATATAGACTAAATTAGCATGTCTTACATACTGCATTCCATGGCTACCTACTCAGTAGTGGGGCATCTTGCATGTCATGGGCCTCCTTTATCCATTGGTTGAGTAGGTCCTGCTTCTAACTCTTCAGGTTTGCATGGTGGTGACGGACCTGCTCACCAGTCCGAGGGACGCCTGTGGCACTGGTGAGATCATGAGCTAACCAGTTCCAAGCCTCTGCTTTGTACTCCGTCCCTTGGAACTGGCCCTGCAGGAGTCTTGACTCATGACTGTGGACAAGGAGCCAAACCATGTATTTTGACTCTTCGATGCCCCAGCGTTGCACTTGAAAGTGAGTACCATCTCCAGCACCAGCCATTCTAACTGCAGATGGGAGCTACAATCAGTTATGGTGAGTATTCCTGCCTATGGAGCTTAAATATGCCACATTTCCCACACTTTTTTGTGATTGGCCATTTTTGAAAATTCTCGGCTGACTGCAGACCTGCTTAGCAATGGTTAATCTACCATTTATAAGTATATGTATGTTAACAGTGGATGTTTATCCTAAGCTGTCATGGCTTAGTGGTTCAGTACTTTGATTATGGTGCACAGTGTCCCGGGTTCGAACCTTGTCATTGCTTTTTATTTTACTGCTGTCCAGACAGGCTAGGGGGTGTGGCTGTGTTTAGGCAACTTTGCTCCTACATTGCTCCAAGTTGCCCTACGGTGCACTGGTTAGCGCGGTGCGCAGCTCCGCGCAAACCTATTGCACTGGGTAAAGCGCTGCTTAGCTATGGGCAACTATATTGCGCTGGGTAAAGTGCTGCTTAACTACGGGCAACTACATCACACTGGGTAAAGTGCTGCTTAACTACGGGCAACTATATTGCACTGGGTAAAGCGCTGCTTAGCTACGGGCATTTATATGTCAAGATCCTTCTTATATTTATATATATACATTTTGTGCACTGATACATAGGCTATTTCAATGCTTTTTAGTAAAATTTTATTCATATATGTCAGGAATTATTTCATATACTAATTTAAAACATAAAAGAGAAAGGGGAGTGGTGGGACTCAAACCATGAATGCTTCCTCTTTGTGCGAAGGCTCCAGCACTACGCTATTGCTATTTGGCTTAATTTGCAAAAACATTTCTTATTATGCTTTTCAATGTCGAAATTGCTAACTGCAGCTAAGCAATGGGCACACCCGCACAAACACGCGCAAATACAGGCAGCTATATCGGGAATTATAAGAAAAAAATTAAAAGTTTAACATTTTATAACTGTACTGGGGGTTTACAATGTGAGGGAGTGTAGTGTTGGGTATGTAGACATTTAAGCAGACTCGCTCATGTGTGCTGACATTTCACAATTCAGACACTTGCAGGTCATGGACCTTTGGACTGCTTGGCAGTCAGACACTCCCCCTGCCTTCCTGCATGGTCCGTTTTAGACTTGGAGTGGAGTCAGCATGCCCTCATGAATATGCATGGCACGCTGACGTCATACCGTTCAACTGCAGTTTCCGAGTAAGACTTATTTAGTCTTACATGGAGGATTCGTGAATCCTGGGGTTTGTTTTTCCCAAAAATACAAAAAGCATCAAAACTTTTATTGTGTAAGTTTGTACGTCCTGCTTAAGTGGTAGGCAATTTTTACAAAAGTTAAAAAAAAGCAACTTGGGGACCCACACTCTTCATGAAAGGACCAAAGCCATGTGCATCTGCAAAATTAATGTAACTAAGAACTAAGTTACTTATCATCAGGCTAGGTTAAGTATTTTTGCATAAATTATCTGTCAGTTTTAAATGAGACTCCAATATGCAGTTGTCATGGTGATGAATCTTTCATTTAGGCTAGTATTTTCTCATATGGAAAGATGGTTTAGCCATTCAAATGACATAAATATGAAGGGACATTGTATACTAGTCTACAAATCACTGAGTGCAATTATATGAAGCATTACATAAGTGTGATGATGCCTGAGGGGTAAAAACAATCTAAGATGGACAAGATAACAGTGAAAAAAGTGTTAAAACTGGAATGAGATGACATTGGATGTTAAAATGAACAACACTTCTAGTATATGTACAACATCTCTGGACAGATAAACAGGTAAGACAAAATATAAAATCTAGGATATTAGGCACTGGTCGATAATAATCATTGAATTACCATAATATTGACTCACATAACAGTGAGACAATATCAGTGAAAGTTTAAAAGAACGAACTCCTGAAACGTCAAATTTCATCTCTGGGAAACTAACCACTTCATCACCATGGCGAACTTTGCCCTTTTCTCCACTGTAGTGTGATCTCGGAGTTGGTATATTTAGTTCAGGTGGATCCCCCCACTCTGGTAGGTTTAATTTGATTTGAATTTTATTTTCATGATTGGTGGACATTTGGTTAGTTTCCCAGAGGGAAATTCGCCATTCTGAGAGTTTGTTCTTTTAAACATTTGCTGACATCATCTCACTGTTATGCAAGTCAACATTTTGGTAATTTGACGATTTAAAGTAGATCCATGTGTATATATATATATATATATATATATATATATATATATATATATATATATGCAAAAGAAGCACAGACAATGAAAGCAGCCAAAGTAAAGCATGCAGAATGATAGGATATATACAAGTGATTCATATGAGATGGTGGTTCAGTTGAACATAAAGCGTGGGTGCAGTTAGTCTTTTGTCCCATGTGATTCCATTTGCCATCTCCATGAAACAATGTAAGCATCTGACATTGCTCAGCAGCTATACTTGCTTCTCAACATTTGCTGTAAGACAGGCATACCACAGTAAAGTTTATGCAGTGTTTGTAAGTCAGGGATGTACCACAGTGAATGTCATGAAGGGTCTGTAGAACATTAGCCAAGGTGCTGGGGAATGATATCATATTCTGATCCCTTCATGCCATCTAAAAGCTCACAATACATTCACTGCATAGCCTATACCACCTGAAAACATCCTAGACCCGGTATGATACTGCCTTATAGTTCCAGCAGACATAACCACTTGCAAGGCAGTGTACCCTTGAACCATCCAATGCCACCCTGATGAGACCTAATGGTACAACAGATGGTTCCACCAGCTGTAGTACCATAACTAGGATACAGTGAAGTGGGCAAGTGCCCTGGGTGTGAGCTGGTAGGGGACATGATTGTCCAGTGCTGATTTTGTGCACATACAGGACCAGCATTCATTTATAAAGCTGGGAGAACATCACCACTTATATAGGAAAGCTGATACTGTATTCCATTTGCAGTTATAATGAAATGACAATATCTGCTAGCATCTGTAATAATAAGCAGACAAGGAGCTTGCCACAGTTTAGTTACAGGATGAAAGAGATTGTTTTTTTTTTACCCTTCAACTTTGGGTTAAACTTTGGGTCAAGAGAACTGCACAAGTAGCCAGCTAAGCTAGCTATAGCTCTTACCTGTTGCACTGTAACTTCAACATCTGAACCTGAAAATAAACTGAAAGCATGATGACATTTAGAAGCATGATAATGTACAGTAGGACAAAATACATGCTAATCGTCCCTGAGTTTGGCCTCACATGGAAAACACAGCTGTTAGTGCCATTATGACTACTGATCTAAGTAATGGCTACCACGTGTGGACACAGCAATATTTGTGTACTAACTATATACATAAGTGAACAGTACTCTTTCAACTATTTCTTACAGAAGAATGTACATGATCACTTTGCAGTTTTTTTGACATGATGTATATCCTAGGTGGCACTTCGACCAGAATGGAACAGCTTGATCAACAGCTGCACTTTAAACTGCAGTACAGAGTTCCATATCACAAGACAACTCATGCTGCCATAAGCACTTGAATGCCTTACTGAATGGTATGAAATGGTAATATGTAAAGTCATGGCTGGTACACACAGTCACACCCAACACAAGTATAACACTGAGCTGTAGGCCAGGGATAAACAACAAGGGGTAATATACAGGGCAGTACTATGTTGCAGAGCCATTTCTGCACTTTAACCCATCTCATAATCTCTATCTGTGATAATCTAAGGGAACAAAATCCATAGGTTCATTGGTACTTACTGGACTATTGATCTGTGAAGATCTGAATAAGTATAAACTTTCTGTCCCCTGGTGTTTTTTTACTTCTTATATTTTGTGTATGAATAACCCAGACGTTGTTGGGACATTTACTTCTTGCCCCTATCCATGAGGGATATGAAAGCTAAACTGGGGGGTGGTGATTTATAGTTTCTCATCCACTCATCCAAATTACATCTGAATAGAGCAAGAGAAGTAGCTTAATTAATGTGAAGTGGAAGATGGTTCCACAGAAGAGGCATTTTCTGCAGTACCTACCTATCCCTCCAATATGTTCTATTTATATTTCAAAAGAGACTGAGATTATTTGAATGGGTGTTCATGCCATCCTTGGACGTGTAAATGGATAATAGGTCTGACAAGACAAGATCTACTGAGGCTGTATACACAAGGCAAAGGTTACCTCTTAGTAGCTTATATGATACCAAGGAAAGGGACATGGCTTTGATATTGTTTGCATGCTTTTTTTATTTTTTAGGCCCTTGATTATTTAGTGAAAAAGTGTTGTGGTCTTTTCATTTGTGACAAGTGTTTGTACAGGCACATACAGAATGGGGCATTACTTTGAAAAATGGGCCCAATGAGAGTTGAATACAGTGGGATGATTACATCCCTGAACATGGATGCTACACCTTTAGATATAAGCTGTACAGTGAAAAAAGGGATTCCTTACAATAGTGGAGACATGATGATCAAAGGACAGTCCATTGTCAATATAGGTTCCCAGATCACTGACAATGGAATCAACTTCAGGGGGTGTGTTGTCAATGTGATCACTACAAATTAAGCCATGCTTGCCAAAGAAAACTATTATGCATTTCTTGGCATTTATGTTTAGTCCATGGTTTTGACACCAGTTGTTTGTTTAGGAAAGTCTTCATGGAAGATCTAGATGTCCTCTAGGGAGTTTATGATGGCACCAAGTTTACATTCATCTGCAAACCTTTTCAGCCATAAACTCTTAGCACTTGCTTTGAACTCCAAGAAATATATTTCAAGAAGGAGTATCCCAAGGACTGAACCCTGGGGTACACTGCTAGTGATAGGGATTTTGCAGAAGGTAGAGCCACCCACCCACCCTAATTTGACAACTTTGTTACTAATATTATAAACGACAAGAAACTATCTTAACTTGCAACATTTACTGTATATACTGTTGATAATCAATATCTTGTTATTGTATTAAAGCCAACAACCTGTAATGTTGTTTACTGTTGCAGCAATGTTGTATCTCTATTTATCATGTACATGATGTGGGGCTTTTCTCCCCGGGCATCCGATGAAAAAGGACCTGTGTCCAGTCGGAATTTCCCAGTAAACAAATATAAATAAATAAATAAATGTTCTATTTCTGAACCATTTTCTACCCAGTGAGTTACATGAGGATATGCACTTAGCTGGCGAGTTTATCAATGGTACCTCAGTGTGGGATAGTGCTGGCACCACTGTATATGGTGCGTACTGATTTGTCCTCATTCGTATCTGCAGTAACCTTGTTGAAGAGGTCAAACAGGCTAAGTAGTCTGGACCTACACTTGCCTAATCCAAACAGGCAAGGGTTGAGAGTTTGCAGGTTGGCTATGTCCTTATGTATTAATTTCATAATGATCCTTTCTATAGTCTTAAAGATGAGTTGGTCAGGCTTATGGGTCTATAATTATCCCAGTCCATTGATAACCCACCCTTGTGCAAGAGGATGACTTCCATTCATCCAGAGTGAAGCCTGCTTGGAGCCTGATATTTAACAATCCCTGCAGGGGTCGACAAGCCCTGCTTTAGGCTGATCAGTAGGAAGCCTGGTATGTTATCCAGCCCTCTAGAAGTAGTGTTCTTGGTCTTGGATAAGTGCCTTGAAGACTTGCTCTTGGGAGACTTGAAGTGGTTAAACATGTGGGTATGAAATCTTCGAATTCAGGAGGGGAGGAGATGAGGGAAAGGTTTTTAGCTAAATCAGCAAGTATATTGGTGATGTCTTCTAGAATGGAGTATTGTATATTATTTACTATTAGCTCTGAGTATTGTTTTGTTTCAAACACAATTAAAGAAGGCTTTATGATTATCTTTGGCACAGGTGGCTATTTTTACCTCATATTTGGCTTTGGCCAATTTATCAGAGTCTGGATTTCCCTATTAAGTTTAGCAAGTGTGTTTTTAGCATCTTGAGAGTTAATTTTTTTTTTATGGCAATGAGTTTTTTTTATTTTATTACTGAGCTTTTTTTATATATTGGTTCCACAATAGGGTTTATTCTTAAATTTTGCAATGTATTTACTTGAAATGGGGACAGATGCATCTTTGAGCTATTTGCATGTGTACAGAATTTGGCATCAAAGGATTCTCCATAAGCAGTGGAGTATTCAGGCTGGAAGGTGATTTTGAATTTAGTCAAGTCATCATTCTGTTTTAGTAGATTAGCCTTTGCATAATCGCTGATTATGATTAGCCTTTGCATAATCTCTAATTATGGAGTTATTGGAATATGCTGTCAGCTTTATTCTTATAGTAAATGTGACTAATTTATGATCCAATTTGACTGGGGAGAAAGTGACAATTAGTAGGGAGCAAAGCTGTTCCATATTGGTAAGGAACAATTCCAATATTTTATTGCCCCTGATTGGGGTGTGGACTGCCTGGTCCATAGAGTTTGTATTGATGAAGTCCAGAAATTTCTGAGTATACATGTTTGAGAATGTTTAAGTCTTCTAGTTAATGGAGGGTAGTTGAAGTCTTGTCGGAGAATGGTGCTTGGTGTAATGCATAGTGACTCCATACTAATCAGGCAGAAGGTAGGAGCTGAGGGGGACATAAAGGGGAGTTCTATTGTTAGCTATGATAGTAAGTTGGAAGTGGAGAAGCTCCAGGTCATTGTCTTGTCTCAAGAGTCAGCAGATAAAATGATTTTTAAGCATATGAAGATACCATTGCCTTTAATGCCGTCATCTAATACTGTTGGCTTGGATGTGATGTATACAGTGAAATTCAGCTCTGCGAAAGTGCTATCACTGGTTTTGAACATGGTGTCCATGCTAATGCAATATATTAAAGTTTTCCAGGGTAAGGAGTGCTTCTAGGAAGTGCAGTTTTTTGCTATTGCTCCTAGTGCAGAGCAGCAATGCCTTTATGTTATCTGGATTCTGTTTATTATATTGGAAGTTTTAGAAAAATGGCATTGCCTAAAAAAAAGGCACTATAGGAGTGTACAACAATTTAGTCAATATACAAAAGTTTTGGAGTGTAGTTCTTGCTTGGCAAAGTTGTAACCCCTTTAAATGACACCAGAAGCTAAGCCAATTGTTGAAGTCATCAATTTTTTGTTCATATTGCAGCATCATTCTTGGTGATGGTAGAATGTTCCTCAAGGCTTGGTTCATACCTGCCTCTGACACATGTTCTGAGAGTTCTATCATGCCTCTCTTCATATCGTCCATATGTGTACTTTTGGTGTAAGGGCTTGAGTTAATTTCCAATGCCTGAGTCTAGCCCCCATGTCTCTGATAGATGGAGGAAACAGTAACTATACCCAAACTAACATAACTCCTCATAACCTTTATAAACTTCCTAACATATCCCCTCTTAATTAACGCCCATGATACATAGGACACAATTTCATTGGGTTCCAAGGCTAAGCTTATAAAGGATCTGGAGGTCATTAGCTCAGTTTATACCTATGAACCTATATGGTGAATCCTGGCACTTAATAGGTAAATGACCATGATCGTCTCCTTGCACAGCCTGGTCAGCAGTGTATCAGTGTATGGAGGTTTGCCTTATGGGTTTTTTGAACTGAATAAATATGACTCTTAGATATATGTTTCATGCTGGGTGCTGCTTGTACCATATGGTAATACAAAGATGCAATAATGCATCAGAACCAAGTACAGTACTGCAAAGCATAAAAAGGGCCATGCAATAACCTATGAAATAGTACTGACACCTACTGACCTGTTAATACAAGACATATGGCAAGCACTACTATACAAAGATTCTTTATCATTAACTATATGGGGTCTAATATCAGAAGACCTTCTATTATCAAAAAATAAGAATTTGCACCTCTTTTAGATGCTCCGCTATGATTTGTAAAGGCCAGTGGTATGATGGGTAATGCACAGAGGTTGAAAGTTATACAAAAATATAATAACAAAACTCAGTATTCGTCATGTGAATACAGTAGTCTTTTAAGAGCTCTTACAATGCAACATGAAGACAGACATAAAAATATAGAACATGCAAATTATCTAGAGTCCGGGATGCTCAGAGCACATCATCTCAAATGTTCTAGCTACAAGGGTTAACAAATCCTTCCTCCTGTTTTGGTACAGTTCCCTCTTGGGTGCAATATGAAACATACATGATCAAAATGCATAATCCAAATTCACAGAAACAAACTCAGTGAATTGAAAGTTCATCAAAATCAGGATTATTACAGAACTATGATGTGATTTTCCATGGGGCACTTCCAACAAGTGGCAAACCTCTTCTACTTGTGGATTTTTCTCCATCCTCTCTCTCCATAACTTAACTGTAACAGCTTTGTAGCTGTACAATATCAGAGAAGATGACCAGCCTTTGTCCTACTACAAAACCACCTCTTAGTAAATTAATGACCCTGATTTTTGACAAACTGTTGATTTGGTGATTTCAGTCTGGTAAAATCAGATTTAGCAACTCTGCATCAAATTAAGATGTATTTTACACTTTAAGGTACAGAAATTATCATCCTGTAATGAGTTTGCCAGAGTACTAGCTAATATTGCTCAAATGTTATTTTTTTCTTTCTTGTATTATAAGTAGTTTGATAGGAATGTTGTGACAATATACATATGTATCTCTTTAAAGTGGTTGGAGGTATGCTTTGCTACATTATAAGGTACCCACTGCTGATCAACCCAGGGACTGTGTTCATTTTCTTGCATATGGGCTTTGTAAACAATACCAGTGCACACAACACTGGCTACACATAACACTTGGTAGGTGTAGTCCCTTCCACATTGATGTCCATGTCAACAGCAAAAAAATCTCCAGTGTTAGATTTGCTAAGTATCTACATATGGAAATATTTGATTGGTCATGTGTATCAGAGGAGGTTATGTTCCCTGTACTGTTCATGTCATAACATACTGGGTTCTTACCATTATGTTAAAAGTTGTGCTGTCTGATGTACAGTTTATATAGCAACTTACACTGCAGTGCACTTTGGCCAAGGAAAATGTGCATATCTGTACATCAGATTACACTGTGCATACTACACTGTGACATGTCTGTAAACTAAATGATAATAGTGACACTGAAATCACATATAAATGCTAGTACACAGAACATTGTAGGCTGTAAACACAAACTATATAACATAACATGCTAGCCACATAATATATTATGTCAACCATGCTACATATAATCAATTTTTATATATTCTGGTATGAAAAATGTTAAAACAGATGAATAATACCAAGGGATGGAAAAATAAATAAATGTATTAGATTTGTCATTTACCTTCTTGAATATGTACTAAAGAATTAATGATATCAGAAAAATAATAACACTGTAACTGGAAACCATAAACAACTTGTGTGTTTAGCTTTATTTTGTAGCAGTTAAAGTCTGTCATTATGGAATATATAAATATGCTATGAGAAATAAATATGATAATGAAGATGATTTGCTACTGGAATTAAAATGAGATAAACTAAGACAAAGCAAAATAAAATTAGATTATCTCTCTCTCTCTTTTCATGTACATCATAAGTTCATCTACAGCTTGTTGTTCAGTTATTAATAAAAAATATGCTGAGCATGTAATAGAACAGATTGGCTTCTGGCTTCTTAATGTAAGAATACTTAGAGTACACAACCAAAACAAAATGATAAGAACTGTGTGTGATTTAAGCTTTCAGCATATTGAGGTAAATAGCACTTTCATTAGAGGGCCAAGAAGAGTGGCTATAGGACTGTAGCTAGTTTAATTTGTGGGTTTCCTAAGAAAGGGTGATAGATAAATGAATATATAGAGTAGTAGAAAGTAAGATGAAAGATGAGCAGTTTAGATTCGGATCTGGGTGCAGCACAACCAACTCATTATTTTCAATGAAACAGATAGTCAAGAAGAAGCCAAAGATGAAGAATGAGGCTTTCCTAGACTTGGAGACATTGTATGACAAGATCCCAACAAAGCTGATTTGGAAAGTTCTGCAATGAGTTGAAGTCACAGAAACAATATAATTAGTACAGGCTATGTGTAAAGACCCAATGACCCAAGTAGAAATAGTGTTTGGACTCACAGAGGGGTTTCCAGTGGGAGTGAGTGTGCATAAGACCACTACTGTTCATACTGGTGATGGATTATATTAGCAAATAGGACAGAGGAGACATATCAATAAAGCTGCTATATGCAAACAACGTGGACTAGAAACAGAGTCTGAACAGGGACTTCAGCAAATAATTGGGGACTGGGATGCAAAACTGAAAGCACATGGGATGAATCTGAGTGCAGACAAGACAGATGCCATGGCAACATATGGGGCAAATCAGAAGAAACTAAAATTTGAGATAGAAGGAAAAATGGTGGAACAGCTTAACCATTTCAAGTACGCAGGAGGGGTGGCTGAGGAAAAGAGAAGTCTGAATGAGGAGGCTAAAGTTAGAATCAGAGATGTTGCAGCCAACTAGTACAGCATGTTGGGGGTAGTGTGTGACTGTCAAATAATCTGAAAAGTAAGGTGTACAAAACAGTAGTCCAAACCAGTACTTCTAAATGGCATGGAAACGGGTAATAAAGGAAGAGCAGTTGAAGAATTTAGTTGTGATCATGATTGAAGTACCTGAGATGGTGGTAGGATGCATAACGTAAGACAGATGAAGAAATTATGACACTAGCTACTTCAGAACAGAAGCCAGTGTAGCTTAAATTGCAGAGAAAGTCAAAGATAACAGATTACGATGGTTCAGGCTCATGTGCAGGAAAGCAGAAGATGATTTGGTGAAGAAAATTTGTGAGAGTCTGAGAAAAGGGCAAGATGAAATGTGCATCCAGCCAAAAAATGGGTGCATTGTATGAGAGAAGACTTATGACAATCAGGCATGACTGTCGAGGAAGGCAGGGGACTGGCAATAATTGACACAAAACCCTAATGCTATGTAAAAAATGGAAAAAAGGGGATGATGATGATGATCCCTAATTAAACTTGGAAGCTTTGGTTTCCAAAAAGAGAAAGTTTCAGAGTTTACGTTAGTATTTTGAGAAACATTTTTTTAGAGTTTGGTAACTTTAAGTTATTAGAATGTAAAGCAAATTATTTTTTGAATATAAAGAAATACTGGTATAAATTTCATAAAGAATACAGTATTGACAATGAATAAGAATAAGTGTTGGAATAAGAATCATAACAAATGTTAATACTGTTTTGAAAGCAATTTCTTTAAATAGGTTCATAGATTCATAGGTTGGTACTAGGCTATCGGCCCTAGGGCCTATACAAGCCTAGCCATAACAATTCCCTGGCTATTTCTTCCAACACTATTTACTTCCCTGGACCCCTGTCTAGCAGGGTGACTGACATGATCCCCGGGGTGAATTTCCTGTCATTTGTTTAAACAATAGAAGGGGTAGCGGTTGAATACATATTTAAATTAATCCAGCATTGTATTTTTGCAAGGAAAAAGATTTATTAGAAAATATATATTGAGACTTGGACTTAAAAGATTATATTCTGCATGCAGACTCTTATATTAAGAAGAAAATAAATCAACTATTATTTTATGTAGATAGGTATGTTTGGTATGATGACAACTGAATATCAAAACAAATTTCTTACCAAATTACCAGGTCTTGGAGCTAAAAAAAGACAACTTATTAAGCAATCTTAAGGGAAAATTGATTATAAGAGATGACCTCATTTGTATCTTTAATATTTCAGGTAGCACCACAGTTAGAAAGTCTAAAAATCACTGCTTTAGAAAAAAATGATCTTTAAATAGTGGGTCACTATAGTAAAATTAAAAGATTTAAAATACTTTGAATTGGATTCTCTCAGTTTTATACATTGCTCTTATGTTTTGGCACATAAACTCACAATGACAGAAATTTATTTCTAAGGAACTACTCTCAAAGACTGATTTTTGTGAATTGTTTCAAGTTCATTATCAGATGACCATGTTCTTATATTCAGATTATTATAAAATATTAAAAAAGTTAATTACTACAAAAATACTAGCATACATGTTGAAATTCTGATAATTTAAAGTGTGATTGGATAAGGAATTATATATTTGTTTATCAATAAATAACAAAGGAGAGGTTAATGAAAGCATTTGGGGATTCTCAAAATTTTATTTGTATGATATAATCTCTAACTAGTGACAAAATAAAATCAAAGAGTGAAATAATGAGTTAGTTAAAATGCAAGAAGATATAAATTATGCTAAATTACAAAAAGAAGACTCTATGGGCCTTATTTCTTAACAGCTACACAAAGTGTGGCGATTGTGTTGTCAACATGATAGCATGCTATTTGGTATTCATTAAGCAGCTCTACATGATGTGCAGAGCTGTCAAGCACAAATAAATGGCAGCATATGCTAATGAAAGCATACATAGATGATGTACATGCTAATTCACCAGTCCAACATAGCAGAGCTATTCCAGAAGCTATAAAGCAATCATGTACAGTAGGTGAAGGCTTCTGCCATGTACACCAAAACTCTTTAGAATACAGCATGATTACACTTAGAAAAGTATGTTAGGTGTTGCTGCTGCTATTATTATGGTGTATGTCCAACAGGCCTTAAATCAGGGTGCTGCTGTTGCTTCTGCTAGACCACAGGGAAGGAGAAAAAGACGGGACTTTAGACCCCATTTGACTTATCATGGACTGCATTAAACTGATATTGCTGAGAGATACAAGGTGGACAGGGACACATTGGAGGAAATGTTCGACCTCTGCCGCCCCCACCTCAGGCCCCAGAGAAATCATGGAGAACCATCCCAGTGGAAACAAAGGTATATTTAACATTACTTATAATAGCTACTTGTACTTTTCATAGACCCACAAGGGATATATTAGCGGTGTTGCAGCCATCATACCCAGGAATATTACATCAGTTTTTAAATGCAGTGCTATTATATGTAAGGGATCACATCTGTTTCTCACAAACTCCTAATGAGAGATAAAGAACCATGTAGTAATTCTATGCAGTAGTACACTTCCCTGAAGTGTTGAGGGTCATAGATTGTACGCACATAGAAATAAAAACCCAACCTGGGGAACAGGGAAGGAGGTACATTAACAGAAAATGTTTCTATTCTATTAACTGTCAGGTTATCTGTAATGCCCAAGGGATCATCTACAATGTCTGCGCAGGTAACCTAGGCAGTTTCCATGACTGACACATATGTACTCGTCTGAGCTGTACACAAGGGTTTCTAGGGAGTGACCTTCCTCAAGGACATCTAGTGGGGGATGCAGGTTATGCATTGGAGCCCTGGCTCAGAACACCTATGAGAAACCCACACAACCCCACTTGAGCAAAGATAACATGCTAAACCAAGGAATATCATAAAACATATGCTTCGATTTCTGAAATCAAGGTTCTGTTGTCTAAACACATCAGAAGGTGCACTGCAGTACAACCCATCACCTCTGTTGAAATACTTATAGTCTGTGCTATGTTGCACAATATAATACTCAGGAAAACACTTCAACAAGGACAGCTGGACCACAGTTTCAAGGAGCACAGGCAGAGCCAGCAGCAACAGCAGTAGTTAGAGATGAGGAGTCTGAGGGAGAACCAGCAGCAGCAGATGGTACTGGCAGACAAAGGCATACACAGTATGTTCTGGCTCTGGCTAAGAGGCAAAGGATAGCACAGAAACCCACTACCTAGCTCAAAGCCTAAGATCCAGTTTTCATACAAATAAGAAAATTGATACCTTTCACACAGCACAGCCTTTACTTAACCATGTAATGGCTGTGTTCTGATGGCAACAGACAGGGACAACTCCCAAGGACACAATTTGTACCTGCATTGACAATGTAAGTGTGCAACAAAAAATAGATATATTATAGAACTGACTATTCTCATATGGAAATATGCATATGTTCCTAAGCAGACCATTTCTCTAAGGTTTACAGTTATGTCAGTAATATCACTCTGTCAAATGTTTGCTAGATTCACTTACGTATCACAAACAATACTGTGCATCAAGCATTTCAATTGACCATCATCTATAAAAAATGGATCAGGTCAACTATACCCTCATTTGCACAACTATATCAAGAAGCAAGAGTGCAGTACCTAATGTTTCCATTGCTGTTATGACAATACAAACTGAAATACAATGAGGTTCAACAATTTTAGAAGCAATCATTCACAGATAAGGATGAACAAGAAATCAAAAATGTTTCTTTGGCAATGCATCTTTATAAATGCAAGTTTGTGAATAAGCAAGCATTAGCTATCCATTATGCGCATCAGACATATATCCAATCTTAAGTCACAAAGACATATGCAATGGGCAAGGTATGGTCATCATCATTTGCACAGGGTGGGGGTGGGAGGATAGGAGGGCAAGGCTGACACCAAATAAGTGACTATATACAAGTAAGAAATACATGTTATCTAAAACCACAAACAAGGCACTGTTAATTTTTTATTATTTATTTATTTTTTATTTAAATTTGTTGACCGGGAGTGTCCGACTGGACGTGGGTCCATTTTCAGCGGAGGCCCGGGGAGAAAAGCTCCACAGTAAAATAAACAGACAGTAGTTACATTGGATTACATAGTGATTAACAATTTAACATAGAAATTACTTACAACATATTTATAGATGAAGAACATAGTACATCAGTAGACAACTAGAATCTTTATCTGTGAAGTTCATAACAGGCATTAACAAATGTAACAATGAGAAGTTCCTGCTGTATAATAAGTACTAGGCTTATGAGCATCTGAGCTTGCTATCATCAAGGTAGTTAGTGGAGGTGAAAGAAAGGTAGTAGTTGGATGGGGTGGATGATATTAGAGTGGGAGTTGCAAGGGCATAGCCAGCATGTTTTAGGTGTGCTTTTAATAAAGTTTTGAAGTTGGTGCATGATGGTAATGGAGGTAATTGTGGGTGGGAGTGAGTTCCATAATTTGTCTATGGCAAGAGAATAGTGCTTCACCAGCAGAGTTATTGGCTTTAGCGATCTGCAAGTGATTTTGTTGCTGGATCTTAGTGGTCTGGTGGTGCGATAGGGTTGGAGTAGATTCTGAAGGGATGGGACATTTAGTGGATGGTTTACTAGTTTGTGGGCGAGTGAGAGTTGATACCACTGAAGGAGGTGAGGGAGTTCAAGCCAGCCCAGTTCAGCAAGTGAGAGACAGTGGTGACTACGGTAGGATGCCCTGTGGCGAATTTTTGTGATTTTGTTGTAGCAGGTCTCTAGCTTGTTTAGATCACATTGCCTTAGGTTGGTATATACTGGAGAGGCATAAAGTAGGGTGGAGATAAGGTGGGAATTTGCTATTGAAATCTTTGCTGCTTTGGTGAGAAATTGTTTATTTCTGTATAATGCTCCTAGTTTTTGTGGACTTTTTATGGTCATGGATATGTGAATGTCAAATTTTAGTTTATTGTCTATTTCCACTCCTAGCAATTTGGTGTGTTCAGTTTGGTATATAGTGGTGTTGTCTTTTGCTGTGATGTTAAAGTGAGAGTTGTTTTGAGTATGTTTGGTGGGTTGGAAGATGAGTAGTTTAGTTTTGTTTGGGTTGAGTATTAATTGGGCATCAGATAACCATGTTTCAACAGAGGAAAAGGCTTCCTGTGTGACTTTTTCAGTTTGGGTAGGGACTGGGCTGAGCAGATGATGGTAGAGTCATCTGCGTATTGGATGAGTGTGCCATGTTTGGTGACAGAGGCTAGATTATTGGTGTAAACAGAGAAAGTAGGGGTCCAAGGATGGATCCTTGGGGAACCCCTATGGAGACAGGTAGTTGGGGAGATATGTCATTCTGCCATACAACGGATTGTTGGCGGTCAGACAGGTAACTCTGAAACCAGTTGGTGACTGATTGTGAGAAGGATAGGTTATTGAGGACAGAGATAAGTTGTTTGTGTGGGACCATGTCAAATGCTTTAGATAGGTCTAGGAAAGTAGCAGAGGAGAGATAGCCATTGTTTTATGCTGAAGGATAGTGTTTGTAAAGGAGAGTAAGGCAGTGGTGGTGCTATGGTTTGGTCAGAAACCATGCTGAGTACTGGAAAGGAGGTTGTTAGTAAGGAGGTAGTGTGAGACCTGAGAGTGTATGCATCTCTCTAGTATTTTGGAGAGTGGAGAGAGAATAGCCATGGGAGCTGGTGGTTAGTTCTGCAGAGGGTCCGCCTTTGTGGAGGGGAATTATATGTGAGACTTTCCACAATGTGGGAACGTAACTTTCTGACAGAGATCGGTTAATCAAGATGGATACTGGGTAGGCCAGAGCATCAGCTGCGATTTGTAGGTATTCACTTGGGAGGTTGTCTGCTGCTAATTTGGTGGGTTTAAGTTTAGTTAAGAGTTTTTTTTATGTTGGAGGTAGGTACAGGAGAAAAAGAGAAGGCAGTGGGGAGATTACTAGTTGAAGGTGTGGGTTGGAGGAGAGGGGGGTTAAGGACTACCAACAATGCTGAACCACATTATAATATTTATAATGTTTTGTATTTGTTACAATTTGACATTTTTATGATGTACAAGGAACACTTTAATCAAATGACTTTTAAATGTGTGTTTATTTAATTAATTTGAAAGGTTTCTGATTGGGCAGGTTTTAATTGGAGTGGGTATTTAAGATGTTTCATTTGTAGTTGTCTTTTATCTGAAGAAGTCATTTTCATGGCGAAAATGTAATTTTGAACAAATGTTTATGTGTTTTGGAGCCTCTGCCTTACAATAAAGAGTTTTTGTGTGGCTCAGCATTGTTGGTGGACCTTAGCAGTGCCTTCTTTGTGGTTTTGGTTCTATCCATCACTTTTGGATTTATGGAACCAAATGGAAAATGCACCAAACAAGCCTGTATATGAACTCCGTTTATTAAAGTAAAAACTCACCAATATTAAGTGCTTTTGTCTTTCACATAGAAAATTTTTGGATTTATACAAATACATGTATCTCCCAGAGTATACAGTGTTCAGGTCAAGTAGCAACAGATGTATAGCACTCAACAGTACTGTTTAGATAATTTGCATTTGTATGATATGGGCAAGTGAAAAACTTATTGTGTGTGTGTGTGTGTGTGTGTGTGTGTGTGTGTGTGTGTGTGTGTGTGTGTGTGTGTGTGTGTGTGTGTGTGTGTGTTTGCATAAACACAATCAAGCAATACTACGTCCTGACATCTTGGACAGTTGTGCACTATGCATGGTAGAGTACTTAGTTCAGTGTCATTGCCCATCACCCCTAACCATGAGAACCACCTATGCCAGGGGTTAAACAGCTACTTCCATGGCCCCAGCTAGAATTTGGGGTGCTACCTGAACATGAGCAATGTCTGCTGGATGACCTGTCCTCATCACTACATCGAGGAACATGACACCATGATCTACCACATCTGGGAGCACACATTACAGTCACTGACAGAGCAGTGGCTGTAGTGTCACTACAGGAGTGGAATCTTACACACCCACTTCTGATAGCACTAGAAGATGTAGCAGCTTGCTGGGCACATGAATGCCCACCCACCTCCAACAGATATTCCATCACATACACTGCCCAAGTTAGTGTATCGTTCATCCTGTTTAAGGAGTTGCCTACATGGTGCAGGGAGTCACTCTTGTCAGAATGCACAACATTTATTAGTCACATAATCTCTTCCAAGGCCCTGGTAGAACATGCCTTTGCCTCCAATATGGCCCTACATATACATCTGGTGGTACCTAATGGCACACCAGCATCAGGATGACAGTGGACAGTAGGCCTCCTCTGAACACCCCTACCAACCCTCCTGTGTGGCACATGACAAGTGTCTGCTGGATGAGCTGTCCTCATCACTACATCGAGGAACAGGGGTGGGAGGATGGCAGAATGGTTAAGGTGTTTGCCTTGCAGACCCAAGGTGCAGGGTATGAGTCTTACATGGAGTAATTGGCTAGGCTTAAAATGGCCCACAAGGGCAATTAGCCTAGTACTAATCTATGAACCTATGAACCTATGAACCTATGCCCTCACAATGGCTACAGGGAGAAGCAACTGGATCTGCAACCAGAGTAACCACACTACCCTGATCAACTGTGGCACTCTCAATCTGTATCAAAGGTCTTTGTGTCATAGGTATGGGTAGGCATACTGACTGTGTCCAAAATATGGGGAGAGGATGTGAGAGCTATGACCTCAGTGTCAGACTGACTCTATGCAGCCCCAGACTGTGCCACTTCATCACCACCAACATCATCAGAGGCTACATATACTCCAACTTTAGGAAGTAGGAGTTCCATAGTGAGACTTTCAGGATCACTTATGATAACAAGCAATAAACACAACAAACAGAAAAAGGAGAATACAATTGATAACATATTTTTGTTATATGAAAGGTATGCAAACCTTTGACAGAAAGCAACACAAACGTTTCTCTCATATAGACCTGAATCTACCTTACATACAAAAGTAACAATAACCAAATATTTGCTTACCATATGCAGGTAGCCTGGTAGCCTGCAATCCAGAAGTGCTTTTATGTGAGAAATGGAAAGGAAATAAGTCTGCTAAGTATCACACTGTAATTGAAACAAGAAAAAGAGAACAATCCCTTTCACAAGTGTAGATAAAAATATTCTCATACCGCAATCTAGTGAGCAGCTGGATTCCCTCCAACCCACAGCAAACTCCACTATTTTTTATGACTGTAGTCTGACTCACAATTATATAGCAGACATCTTAAGTATATGCATGTAAAGATATAAAAAATACACCTACATTTTGCATAGCTGGAAGGTCTGCTTGTGACACTCTGGGTCTGTCATCCACATCTACATTAATGACAAGGATTCTGGTGGAACCCTCTCTGACAGTGGGCAGAAACTCTTCTGTTTCAGTTAGTGGTGGTTCAGTAGCAGGACCACCCCCCATAGCCACCTGTTCCAGGTAATTGCAGCAGACCTATGGTGGGCAAATGTTATCAAGTCACTTGCCAGTGTCATATCTTGAAGCAGCTTCTCCCATTCCCTAAAACATAATTAATGTCATCGACCAACTGCTGCCATATCCTGTCTTGGACAGATTGGTCACCTCTACCTTTCCCTAACATGGCAACATAAGGCCTGGATCATAACATCATTTTCTGTATCACTATATGATGGCTTGTAGGGTGCAGATTTCTTCTTTGGTGCCATCTCCATTTATGAGATGAAACACAAAGCAGACACACATAATTACATATATAATACACAGACAGGATAGGAGTGAGCTCAGTTATGTGTGACTGCTTACTTTCAAAACGCACACAAACTATTTAAATGTTAATTGCTCAGTATGACAATACCCAAGTTAGGACCCTCCAAAGAAGATATTTCAAAATAAAACATCAGCACCGATCTATAACACTTCTGAAATGGAGATAACAGGTTTAACTGTATAATACATTGCAGCATTAACAATAACAATTAAAAATGTATCAGTAGAAATGTAACAAAAATATTATAATGGTCACATGCACTGCTATGGAAGTCAGTCAGATAGAAATCCACAAATAAACACATTTTTAATTTTTCTGTTAACACAGGTAAAAATGCAATCTTTCCTATGCAGATATAATGCAATCATCTGCAATAACTGTGCATAATCAATTGAAATGCAAACTAAAAAAATTGTCATGTAGCATTCAGTAGCATACTTTTAGTAATGTAGACATGGCTATGCCAAAAGAAAAGATTTAAAAAAATGTAGAATAAAAAAATGTTTTTCAGCAGTCACTGCAATTTGCCTTTGAGTGTTAAATTGAAAACATTATGTAAGAACATACCTTGACAACACAGAAGTGTAGAAAATAGATCATTCTCCCAGGTGTTTTTGTTTTAAAATAGTCCTCCCAGTATGATACAAGGGCATAAGCTATATGATTACTTTTAAATAGTGCAGAGTCATCTCTGTGATTATACAAATAAGGTGTGAAATCAGTAGCATTCCTGAACATCGCAAATGCATGAAGTGTAGGAAATGTAAACATGGTGTAATGACCTACATGATTACATGCACACACCCTAACACTGCAAGGGCAAACATTGAGAAGTCTTCATGTTAATGGCTTGCAGGTGTCTATGATTACTCTGACTGCAGGAACAATTAGCTTTCATTGTCACCCATGTTTGATGTACACCTACTGAGGGTGGATCAGGGAGAAGAGACTTACCAAGAAGTTTGAAAGTACATTGAGTGATTTAGGAGAGAGACAGTTCTAACATTCAAATGATGGCTTAATGACCATAGTTACTGCCCCTTAGTAAGAAATTTTGTTTATATTCAAGGGAGTACTTTAAGCATTGGTAAGGATAACAGAGCAATAAAACAGAGAGAAATGTGCTATTAAGAATGCATAGGTAAGAGAATGAGGCACCATACAGAAAGAGAGTGATACACCTGCAGTGTTTGCAGCCTTTGTTTAATATTGTGTGAGTACATGGATATGGTAACTGTTTGCAATATCCCAATCATCCAGACATTCACTGTCAAATGAGAAAGGACAACTTTTATAATGTGTTTCTGTTGCATGTTCAGTGTGACTTGATAAAATGTCACATTATCATTAAATCTAAACTCTTTTTCTCCTTGATAAAATATGTCATTGTCTGTGGAAACTTTAGGAAATGCTCTTAAATGATGACTTTCAATACCTTTGTTTGAGGGTTCAAATCTAGACAGCTCCCATTGTAAGATAAGAAAGGTGTTTAAAATTGTGAAGTATTTGATCTTCCTGTATTTTATGTTTTTCGTTGTATTATTTGCATGACATTTGGCATTGTGCACCCTTAACTGGCAGTGTTCAATAGCATTGAACTGCATTTCAGTGTCCAAGGTGAAAACTGACAAATTGTATTTGGACTGCCATCAATAGCACAATGAAGACTTGCATTGTTGCACTTTCCTAGCAGTCTGACCAGTACTGAGTGAAGAAATTATCTCTGGAGCACAATGTGTAAAGGTATTGAGCGTAAAGAAATAGTAGAGGTGATATAGGAATGAAAACGTGTTATCAGATCATTTTACTGAGGGAGGACATACTAAATACTGACACTCATTTAGTTGTATGAATGTGTTAATGTGGAAAACTCAAGTAAGCTCAGTATTGACTAAAAGTGAAAGATAGATAAGTCATTTGAAATGATGTCAATGTTAATTATGTGTGCTGTGTAAACAATGAAAGCATTTCTGCTGCTCCCTGTGCCCTTCCCCATTCCCATAGCATTAGCTAAGGTCATTATATTGTAACATATATATGATAGTATTGATGTAGCAATGACATTTGAGATGGTTTAATGTGTAACTGTAATGCAGTACTAGCTGTGCACATTGCTGCACATACAGTGTGATTCATATGATGTGTCTTCAAGTTGTTATTCCCCAAAAGCTGTTTTAATTATTCTACATTTGTGTGTCACTTGGCAGGATTAAATTCACTTTCACAACTTAAGGAAAAAAGTGTAAATTTTAGTTTAGGCTGTCTTATGTTGCACAAACCAGCCTGGTGGTATTGCTTGGCCATCAGCATGCTGGATAGTAATCTGGGAAGAAAATACACAGGATAGGTCTCTGTGGCACAAGGTGAAAGTGTGGTGAGCTTAGAGAAAAAAGACAGCTGATCATGGTTTGAATCCACTTTACTGATAATTTTACAGATGGTGATTTGAATACATATTTAATCATATTTGTGATACCACTGTAGTGTTAAAAAGCAACTCTTGTCACTATTGTGAACACCATGGGATCTTTTGTCTGTCTACTTTCACATTATCTGTCATTAACTACAAGTCAGAAAATGTGTTCCCCAAAGTACTTGTATGATGTTACAAGATGATGTGAGAAGTATGAATGTTTTACTTGAATGCGCTTCTTGCTCTGATCATTGCTACATATACCCATTCATTGCATTTCATTTACTTTCTGTTTTTTCTATCATATATTTATTTTCTAAAATCTTTTCCATTTGCTTTCTGGTCAGTATTGTGCAAACATGGTTCACTGCCTAAGGAAAAAAGTGAACTATTTAGTTTAGGCTGCCTTATGTACAGCAAATATGTCTGGTGTTGTTGTTGGCCCTCTGTAACATGAATAGTAGTTACTTTACAGAATGCACCTGACAGATCTCAAATTGTGTGGTACAATGTATAAGTGAAGTGAACTGAGAGAAATAAGCCACATGAAGCATTCTTTGAATCCTGTTTAAAGATCTCATTGCAATTATTCACAATATGTAATTTTCTTTTGGCAATTTTAATTTGCATTTGCTCTCCACTTGGCAAAGCATAAACATGGTTCATTACCTAAGGAAAAAGGGAAAAAAAATAGTATAGGCTGCCTTAGGTATGCAAACACATCTGGTGTGCTTTCCTTAGCACTCCAGACAGTACAAACTGAAACAACCTACTTATCATAAACTTATCTCAGTGGCACAAAGCGCAAGTGAAGTAACTTTAAATAAAAAATCCCAGATGATTAGGGGTTTTAATGTAGCTACAAGATGTTTTTTACAAAGGGTGAAAGAAACCTATTTTTCACAACATTTTGATTAGGACTCTAACACTAAAAAAATGTTAAACCTGTTTCTTGCTAGCAATTTATTAGTGATCCTTGCATAATTAAATGTTTCTATTTAGCTTATGTCATTAATGTTTCACATATAACATCAAGGTAATGTGTGTCCAGTTTCTTAGACATGACAGTGATCACATTTAATATAAAATTCACTTGCATATTTATGATGGGCACAATAATTTTGTTAAAATAAGCATGGCTCATCAGATATCTCAAGTACATGTTTAGGACAATTATGTCTTGTTAAGTATGTATGTCACATAAACCAACCTGTATTAATCAGAGCATTCAAATGAGACCATCTGCAATATATTTACAAATAGAAATACTTTTACATAGGAATGCATTCCCAGAAATAATTAAAACCACGGACATATAGGCCTCTTTGAAGTGTATCTCTATTCATTATTTAATTACTATATAGATAGTTCTCTTGTGGCAATGTCAACTAACAAATTAAGTTTCAATTGTTGCATCCTTTATCCCATGGGTTTGACTCCCAGCAGTTACAGTTATATTTTAACATTGTGTAAGCACCAATATAACGTCAGAATTCATAATTTTTCTCCTTCCAAACTGCAAGTCTTAAAAGCCATGCCATTAAGTATTCCATTGTTGTACACTGGAACTTGTGTTAATAAGTTGAGTATTACACATGGCAAAGCTCTGTGCTATGTTGTACACCTGTACTGCTATGTGATGTCAGTAGTGCCAATGTGTCTTCCAAGGAATCCATCTGCTTTCAATTGCATAAATGCAACTGGCAAGGCTGTGCATCTTTGCAGAATACCAGTAACACACAAAATCTGAACTGGGTGTCATTTCAAACAGATTTTGTTAGCTTGATTTTTGTAGACATGGCTGGTGAGGGAGAGAATGGTGCTAAATTTAGAGCACAAAGGTGGGGCGTTGTGGAGTACAGGATATTTATGGCATTCCTCATGAATTGTTACAACCATAGGCTGATGCAGGGAGATCATACTAGGTTTCAATGTAAGGCTGAGGCTTGGAATAGCTTAGCCAAGACTGCCTCAGTGCAGCAGGCATTCCATGCAATAGGGGACAATGTCATCACTGCTAGACTGACCTTAAGAAGCACAATCAGGGCATCCTAAGCCAATGGGAGGCTGAATTTAGGACTGGGAACACCAACTAGTTTTGTAAGTATACTGACCCATAACCTGTCTATGATATGGCATTAATGATCTAGCCACCAACTCAGGTACTCATTTTGCTTTCATATACATTTCTTTTTTGTACATGTATGGTAAGAAGTGGATAGCTATGGTGCTCTCCCATGACCCTCCTGCAAATTCATGTAGTCTTCTCCCTGCTTCCTAACCTCTACTTGCCAGCCTTATTTTCTCCATTGTCCTATCTATGTCTTTTTCACGCATTTAATCTGGTCAAAAAACAGATCAACACACATGGTCAGAAATACTTCATGGAAAAGCCTTCACTTTATCTCCTCAGCATTTTCACAAAGTTTGGCATAGCATAGCAATGCTGAGTGACAGTGAATGCTACTTAACTTCTTATTGCAAAAGATGAAGATTTCCATTTAGTCTTCAGTGGTTCAGTTACATTCACATAAAGATGCTTAAATCCACTGTGGTATGAGAATACAGATTAAATGTAGACTATAGGCAGAACTGTGATACAATTAATGGAACAATTCTTAGGCTGCTGGATGTATTAAAGTAGGAGTTCCCATGTAGTGTGTTGAGATAATTACCCTGTTTGTAGCCTGATGTTTTTGCACAGTGTCATGGGTTTAATTACAGCTGTATGTTAATTTATTACTTTTATGACATTTCATATGCCTATCATCCATTTAAATGTAAATCTCTGTATTTATATCCATATAAAACATTTCATTAATATAACATTAGATTAGTGCAGCAAGATATAATTTTCAAAAACATTGCAGTGCCAACAGGAAGACTGAATAAGTAAACCTTATCCTGGTTAGATGTTTATGCTTATTGCATTCTTCTACCCTTTATGTGTGTCTATATCAAACAGTTTATTATACAGAGCATAACAGATTAATTATGATTTAATAAGAAAGACTAAAACACCATACATATGTTCCTATGGGTCTACTTCAGAAAATCAAAATACCACATCATCGAAGATGGAATCATCGAGATGAAAACTTCGAAATCTGAAAACATCGAACACCTGGAACTTGAAAAGCCATCCCTGGGAAAAGAACCATTTGGCCACCAGGACATAAAAACAAATAACGAAGCAAGTAAAACCCTCCAAAGTGGGGGGCTTTGCCCCACACCCCTTGATGTATGGGGCTGTACCCCCCACACACCCCCAACTAAATATGCCAACTCCAAGATTGCAGTACAGTGGGAGAAAGGGCAATGTTCACCATGGTGGATGAGTGGTCCTGTTCCTGGGTTTATTTTCAATGGTCCGGGTGTTTGCTGTTTTCAGGATTCAATGATGTGGTCATCGACCATCTGGTCTTTCAATACTTTCAGATAGACCCATTCCTATATATATCACACAACATATTGCTGCTCTTCCTGTCTGTATCATAGTAAGAAAAATTGCCCTACAGCTGTTTTGTGATTACTGCAGTATGTTACAATTTCCCCAGAGTGTTGTTTATAAATAAACAAAATCTGCTTGCTTTAAAACTAAAAATTACCAAGGAACTACAGTTCCTTTCATTTCCTACCTACCTTCAACCCAGACCATTTTGTTGATTGTTTTTTCTGGTCTGAAGCATACTGACTGGCTCACTCATTTCCTGTAAGAACCGGTTCTCACCTGAGGACCAATGAGGTAATCCTTTCACCCTCCCCCCTAAGGTACATAGTTACTTTATTCAAACCTGCTGAAGATTGGACGCTATTTAAAAAATAAATAAATAAACCACATACTGCTCATCTCATAGCTGGTCCTGTGTGCTCCCAGTGTAAGTATCCTTGCTATTTCCTCAGTGCTCCTTACGTGTTTGCTACTTAAATGCAGGATTTATAATATTAGTAGCATTTTACATATGTTGTTCTTTCATATTTCCAATTTTTATTGACATAAGGGGTAATGATACATATTCGTGTATACTGATTCTATACCAACTGTTATCATGCTTATTAACAGGCCTACTCTGAAAAGCTGATGTTATAACTCACTATACTACTAAAACAGCTATGTAGCACTTTTAGTAATTGCCTCTAAGGCTAGGTTTTATGTTTATAATGTACAGGCCCCTTTAACATACTTAACACTGTTTGACCTGTTTAAAGATTGCAGTGTTGTTCATGTGATTATCCTAACCAAACCGGAATGCTATTAGCATCCTACAGGACTGAGTTATACCTTTTAAATCAAATCTATATGTAAATTCACTGTATTTGTCTGCAAGGATATTCTGTTTGATTGATCCTTTCCGTAATACTGACAGCATTTCCATAAGTGTAATGTATTGTGCCATAGCTGCCATAAGACTTGCATAAAGTATAAAGTTTCCTAATTGGGTTTATATTAGAACAACAAAGGTTTAGCTTGTCGAACACCTAAACATTGACAGCTAAATAGCAAAAGCTTAAAACCGTGAATGGCCACTTCTGTGAATTTTTTCATAAAAAACTTACTTGGCCTTTATCGGGACTTTGCCCTTTTCCCCAATGTAGAGTGATCTCGGAGTTGGTATATTTAGTTAGGGGGGTGTGGGAGGTGAAGCCTACCACTTAATTAGGGTTTGAAAGTTTGTTTTAGTGTCCCATGGCCAAGCAAATTTTTTCCTTATGAAAAAAAATTCATGGAAGTGGCCATTCACGGTTTTAATGTTTAGGTGTTCGACAAGCTAAACATTCAATTATATAATATAGACCCTCCTAATTGTATTTGTATGCATATCTCCCTATCATACTGCAAGTCTTGGTTGTTCCTTTTACTTAAATACTGCTAGAGTTTACATAAGTATAATGTATTATGTCATAGCTGCCACAAAAGATGCTTAGAGTAAGTGAGGAGAGTTTTTTTGTTTAAATAGTGCTTTACTACTATAAGTATCAACAAACATATTAATTCCATAACTTATCTCTGCAGTACACTAACTCTAGCAACTATCTCTGAAAATATCCAGTACTGCAGCTGTAATTTCTTTTAACTGCACACTGTGAACTTATTCAAGTGACCGGAATATGTAAAGTGCTGGAAGAAAGAAACTTACAGCATCAAAACATCAATGTAGGTCACGGTCGGGACTCTGATTATTTACCTGGCATGTTATTAGGGTACTTGAAGAGCACACCACCAGGGATGATATACAAGCAGCAACTGTTTCATCTACCCCCTCCAGTCTGATAGATAAACTCTACATGTATTTTTCTCCTCTTAGTTGTTGTTGGGAAAAATAGAAAGCTTAATTACCTACAGCTGTAGTTTTTCTCCTTATAGCTGTTGCTAGTAAAACAGTAAGCAAAATTACCTGTAGCTGTATTATTTCTGCCCTTAGTTGTTGTTGGGCAAAATAGTAAGCTTAATTACCTAGAGCTGTATTTTTTTCTCCTTATACCTCTTGCAAGTAAAACAGCGAGCAAAGCTGAATTTTTTCTCCATTTATTTGTTGTTGGGCAAAATAGTAAGGTTAATTACCTAGAGCTGAAATTTTTCTCCTTATAGCTGTTGTTAGTGGATAATATTAAGACAAATGAACCTATAGCTGTTTTGTGACTAATGCAGTGTATTACAATTTCCCCAGAGTGTTAACAAATAAATAAAAAAAAACTACTTGCTTTAAAACTAAAAATTACAGAGAGACTACAATTCCTTTCACTTACTACCTCCCTTCGACCCAGACCATTTTGTTCATTGATTTTTCTGGTCCCAAGTACACTGACTGGCTCTACTTGCTCTGTTCTCCCTTGCTTCTTTCAGGTTCTCTCTGCTCCCCTACCCTATCCTCATTTCTACCCACCACTGCTATGCTGAAACTTCTTTCCAAATAGCCACTCCCCCTAAATAAAGCAATTCATTCACAACAAAGAAAAATCCATATTGATATAATTCCAATTATCCAGTTACATTGTATTGTACTAACTCCCATATATCACACTCCTCTTACTTAACTACCTGCTACTTACGGGTTTTAATGTAATAAGTCATAATCAGACAAAATAATAGTATTAAATCCTCCACATATTAAAACGCAGTTATAACTAACAATTTTTCCTACCCACCATAACATTATTACTTTAAATTCGACAGATCAGAAACATGAGTAGTAAGCAATATGATATCTTTATACTCATCATTCCTGCTATTTCTATTACAGCTCACATAACCTCTTATCATACTGAACTTATCAAACAATCTGTATACACTAACCTCTTCCCAGACCCACTACAATTAAAGCATACAAATTTAATAATAGTACTATCTACAATCCCACAAACATAAGCCATGTACCATTTACCTTACTCACACAACAATCTTATACTAATATTACATAGAAATATGATAAGTTTATATTGAAATACTTAAAATGTATAGTTCACATTACATCACAACTCATACCTAGTGTTGATATTCACCCGAGTCCTGGTCCCCAAACCAATCCAACCTATCTAGATCTTCACACCTCAACCCAGCCCCAACAACTAACTCTCCCCAGAAAAGGTACTGACTTATTACTACTTAATAGAAATATCAGAACCATCATGAACAAAACTCAAGATTTGCATGCCACCCTTGCTCTGTATACTCCAGATATATGGCCCTTATACCAAAATCCTGACAAACACCAGGCATCTTTAACAATGAAATACTTCCCCCAGGATAGAATATACATAGGCTAGATAGAAAACAGAAAAGAGGTGGTGGTGGTGTTGTTTTTCAATACGAAAACAATCTCAATTTAGAAACTTTAGACCTAACCAACCCAAACTTTAACAACACCAAAATATTGTTTACTAAACTAACAGTTAATCCAAAGAAACATCTGAACATAGTGAGAGCCTACATCCCCCCTGGGAACAATCTGACTACTCTAGAACACATCTTAACTTGGACAGCAACATCCCTCCCTCCCTCAGGAAACAGTTATAATGGGTGACTTTAATGTGGACTGGAGCTCCTATAGCTCTCAAAATCTCACTAACTGCATTAATCTACATGGTTTCTCACAAACAATCCAAACTTGTACTAGAGTAGACAAAAATGCCAAACAAATGTTCAGTCCTGGACTGGATCCTTACAAACAGGTCAAATTTATCCCTACACTCTCTCAGATCATATTCCAACTTACATTCTCTAACACTGAATAAATCCACAAAAACTTATCACCCTCCACCAAATCTGAGATAAGAAAAATAAAATATCCATCAAGACTCATAACTAATTTAAAAAAATGCAACTGGGCACCAGTCAAAAATTTCCCTTTAGATATTGCAGTTGTATACTTTAACGCAACCTTACTCAATATCCTAAACATCTTGGCTCCCCCAAGAACAATAAGGATAAAATCCAATTATTCCCCCTTGCTAATCAAACAAACAAGATCTCTGTTAAAAACTAGAGATAAAGCCTGGAAGAAATGGCTCAATGACAAAACTACAACCAGCAAACAAACAAATCTAGAACAATAAATTTAAAAAACATATTAGACGGGAAAAATAAATTACTATAGCAGTATCCAATCAGAAAAATCAAAGAAACCCATAAATATTCTGGGCTGCCATCAAAAAAATCCTACAGTCAGGGCAAAGTAGTACTCCCTCCCCAACATGCACCAATAGTAAAGACAGCATAGCCTCATAATTCAACAGATACTTCACTGAATACATACCAGCCCTCACAAACAATAATTGCTCTTCTCCTAACCAGACTCACATAGTACCCATGCTTGATACCAATAACTTCTCTTTCCAATCTGTCCCAATAAACACCATAGTTAAATATCTCAAAAGGCTTAAACCTACTACACTTGCTGCCAACTATCTACCTGCTGAATATCTAAAAATCATTGCAGAAGCAATACCCTATCCAGTATCCATATTAATAAATTGATCCATTTCAGAACAAGTCCATACAATTTGGAAAGTATCATATATCATCCCTTTGCATAAAGGTGGAAACTCAACAGAATTATCAAATTACTGCCCAATAGCTATACCATCACCATTATCTAAAATACTTGAGAGCTGAATCCATTCACAAATCTTAAACTATATAATAACCAACAATATTCTATAGTTTCTTTCTTAATCATAGTACCACCACTGCTGGTGTGAACTTTACTGACATTATTAACCACCATCACAATGAAGACAATTTAGTTTCTTCCATCTTTCTTGATCCGGCCAAAGGTTTTGATACTGTCTCTCATTCTAAACCCTTAACTACACTCTTGGAACCTAAACTTAGCCATTCTGCACTTATTTGGTTCCAGCAATATCTAACTGATTGCCAGCAAGCTGTAAAATGGCAACATAATCTCTCTTCTCTACTCCCTGTACCCTTGGGAGTACCACAGGGATCTATTCTGGGTCCTCTCCTTTTTTACTGTCTTTACTAACAATCTTCATACTGCCACCCCACTTGCCACCATAGTTCAATATGCAGATGGTCACACCCTGATTTATGCCACCCCAACACTACAAAAACTTCAAAAACTATCACCCAGTAGTCATTCAATGCAGGGGAATCTTGGCTAAACAATGCATAACTTATGCATAAGCCTAAAAAAACAAAACACATGCTCTTCTATCCAACTAGAACTGCAGACCCCCACCAACTGTTCAATATATCATCATCAAACCATACAATTATTTCTCTGGTTTCCCAAACAAAATTACTTGGACTGTCATTGACCATAACATGAAATTCGACATACACATATCACAATAAAAAGTTCACAAAAACAGGAACCCTGTACAGAAACTGACACTTTCTAAACAAATCTTCAAAGGCCACTATAGCAAGAACCCATCTTATCTCTATGCTACTATACACCTCACAGATTCTCACAAATATTAAGAAATCTGACCTAGCAAAACTTGAAACTTGCTATAGTAAAATTCCAAAATGTGCTACAGAATCAAATTTCAAATCCCATCATTGTTTGGCTTTAAAACAACTATCTTGGCTCAAACTACTAAATCTACTAGCTTATAATCAACTCACCTTTACCCACTGAATACTAAATCATCCACAAAAAACACCAGTACTTTAAAATCTACTAATACACTATTACAATAACAGTATATTGAGTTCTGCTAACAAATCCTTCTTAAATATATCCAAACCTAACAATGCAGCTGGAGTTTCACTTTACTCAAACTGAATAACCAAAACTTAGAATTACCTGCCATTAAATATCAGAAAAACTACTAGCACTTCCAAATTTAAAAAAAAAACTTCTCAAATCACACCTATGTGAATCCTGGACCTGGTCTTACACAAACCCTGGTTAGGAAATATATGTCTTAAAGCAGATAAAAGAACACAACCAATTATTTTTGTGTATGAATAGTATACCCTACTAAGCATATGTATACTTAACTTGCTTGCTTTTTTTACCTTCAAACACAGTACTGTTATTATTTTATTCCTACCTAGACTATATGATTGTACTGGTGACATGTATAATGTATTTTTCATTTTGTGCTTATATCTGAGATTGAATCAGCATTTATATCTGTATACTGTATATATATATATATATATATATAGTATTATGTTTAAAAATGTGGAGTTTTTCTCCCCGGGCGTCTGCTGAAAAAGGACATGTTGTCCCGCTGGACTTTCTCGGTAAACAAATATAAAATAAAATAAACATGTTGCTTTCTCTATTCACCCCTTCTGTTTAATTAAGTTGTGTTATTTTAATGTTATGAAGTTGTAATTCCTTTGTGGCATGATGAGCTAATGTTCACGTGTGGAAATATTTTTGAATAATTTCAACGGTTCTAATCCAGCCATTAATTAAGTGTTGCTGACTGATTTGGGTACACAAAATGTGCACCTGTTGTCTACATATTGTTATGAGCCACCATTATACTTCTTCTGTCATAATTTATTTTGTACCTACCTCTATATCACCTAGTCAATGTATCTTCTCCCTTTTGTATCATTAATATTCCATCTTTGCATTTACACAATGTCTGACATCAGGCAACAAATACAACTAAGGCTAAATGGATTTTATTGCCTTCTTTTGCATTACTCTGTCACATTTTGTGCCACTGTGCTAAGCTATGTGTAGTCAGTTTAATGCACTTTTGAACAAAATGAACATTTGGGTGTACAGATTACAGTGGTCAACTAGGTGGTGAAGATGAATACATACATTTAGATTTGCTGAAATCTGCTGTCAAATAGAAACCATCACAGTTATGACTTTCTATGTAGTGTACTTAGATAATACTCAGGTATAAATGTTTTTCTTGGCATTTTGTAAATGTTCAAATACCTATGGATGAAAAAATATTTTAGTTGTGATGTAAAGTTTGGCTACAGCTTAACCTACTACATCATTGTCTTGCTGATATAGTAATGGGCCTGATACATATTGTGAAGCCTGTCTTGTACAGATATTTACTTATACACACTGACAAAGAGCTGTTGCTTGAAAGCTTTGTGGATTTGGAATAAAGTGTGGAGATTTTTATCTTACTCTGCATGTCTGCCTTTTTAGAGTTTTTTTTTGTTTGTGGTTTTATGGTTCTCTGAAGCAGTTTACCACAGCGCTGGATTGGTGTAGACTGTTGTACAGGTATTTGCCCTGATGTCTGCACAGAGTAACACAGAGTACTGATAATTCCCATTCTAAGTTCAACACTTCAAGATATGATTGCACATACACTAACACTTGACCATCAATAGTGCAATTCAGTTTAGCAGCATTGTGCTGTGAGTATAAAAAAGGAGAAAATCAAATAATTATGGTTTTATGTTGCACAATATTTGTACATCTGTAATACTTTTGTCAAAATGTGATCATGACTTCAGAATGATGTTGGCTCACTTAATTCAGTTGTTAAAAGTATGTCTGCTCTACAATGTTTAGACTTGCACTGTGTTATAACTTGGCTAATCTATTCTTACAGAATCCATCACTGTCATTTGCAGTGCACTGTCCTATGTATGACTTGTATGTTTGTCTTGCCAATGCACATAGTGCAAGTCTGAGACAATACAAGTGTACAATCATCCTGACATGAAGTCACAGGAATGTTTGATTGATAACCACTGGGGTACAACAGTCAATGTGTATCTCATCCCCTAATGTGGAACATAAGATCCTTCGCAGTAATACAATGTAAATTAAGGACAGTATCTTCATTTCAGCAGAGAATTATGTTATTACATGTGCCAATGATAGTGATGTTACATTGTCTTGTGCAGACATATGAATTTGTTGCACAACCTGTGACACACAGTACCATCTCTTACAAAAAGAGGATTTTACAAATAGCCCAATGTCCTATTTTACATTGGTAATGTCAGTCTTCCCCTGTGGTGTTTGCAGCTAGTACAATGATCTCTCTCTAGATGGTGTAACTAGATAGGAGGTTTGATGCTAAACATGTAAGTCTTGAATGTGTGTGTGTGTGTGTGTGTGTGTGTGTGTGTGTGTGTGTGTGTGTGTGTGTGTGTGTGTGTGTGTGTGTGTGCACGCATGTAAGAGGGAGACTGTGTGTAACACTTGCTGCTGTATTCACTTTACCTGAAAAGAATACTTTTAACTGTTCTCACAACTCCCTTATCCCACTGTTTAAGGAAACATCCTCTATGACACACAATGATGAGGTAATCCTGACAAAAGTGCACTCTGTCTTTAAGAGTCAGACTTCTCCTGTGGCGCTTGCAATTAATACAGTTCTGTCTAGACTGTGGAACTAGGTAGGTACAAAGCATGATGCCCAACATAGAAGGTGTGTGTGTGTGTGTGTGTGTGTGTGTGTGTGTGTGTGTGTGTGTGTGTGTGTGTGTGTGTGTGTGTGTGTGTGTGTGTGTGTGTGTGTGTGTGTGTGTGTGTGTGTGTGTGTGTGTCAGACCATGTGTAACACCTCATGCTATATCCGCTTCCCCTGAAAAGCGTACATTTAACTGTTCCCACAGCTCCCTTATCCCAATTTTTATGAACACATCCTCTATGAAATTTGCACTCTCTCCCCTAAGAGTCAGATTTCTTCTGGGTTGCTTATGACTAATACAGTGTTGTCTAGATTGTGTAATTAGACAGATAGAAGATTCAATGCCAAACATGGAAGACTTGTGTATGAGTGGGGGCATTTACAGTTAGGTGAGCATGTGCTCAATCAACTTCTACTATGGATAAGTGTTTTAAACTGCTAGATGAGTCCACCATCCCCTAAGCCCACCTTTCACATCCACAACTTCTTTGCACCACAAGGATGTACCTATGCATACTGTCTGTACTCTGCTAAGTACACTTTTCTTGACATTACTTAAAGAAAACATGTTTTGTAGGCCATACACTGTCCACAAATGTGTTAATTAATGATTCCAATAAGAGTGTCGTAGATTGAAAAAATATCTATTTAATGTTTTTAGAGGAAAAGTGATACAAGCATTAATGTGGGGGGTGTTTACACTTTTCAAATGGCACGTGTTTCGTGGGGCATCAGTAAGAAAGAGCATATGGTTAAAAAATTATATTGTCTACCTACACCCCTGGCTGAACACACTGATAAGATCATTCATTCACAAGTGAACTGTTGCTATTTAAATGTCCGACTTCTCCTGTGTTGCTTGTATGTCTTACACTATTCTCTAGAATGTATAACTAGAGAAGTAGAATGTTCAAATACAGCAGTGTTTAACTTCTACAAGTATGGCTGCAAATGAATTCAGGATTGTTTTACACACATTTGCAGTGACAACTTTCACAACCCCACTTGGATGTAAAACTAATTTTACCAGACACATCTTGGCAATACACTGCTGATGTCATCCCTTCATAGATGTATGTCTGTCTTGTACTTGTTATTCTCCTGTGGCACTAGTTGTTGATTATGTGGTGCATAGATATTGTAAGTGGATAGGTAGATGGTTTGATGCCATGACAGCTTCATTAGTGTGACTGTGATTACTGTCATTTACTGTTGGCCACCTCACAACCACCTTTTTGTATACATCCAATTCTAGCAAGTCCTAGCATCCTCAGGGAAAATAACCTTTTGGCCCTACAATAATTACATAATGCTAACTTAACTGCAGTATGTCATATTTGGAGTGCAAATTATCCTGTGTCGCGTGACTGTGATACTGTCCTTTGTACATTGTGTAACTGCATACATAGAATGTTTGAGACCAGTTGTGAGTGTGTCTTTTACCCTCATACTATGAATATTGTTCTTCAAAGACTTATTTGGTGTGTAGCTGTACTGTGTTATTGCATACTTTGAACATGTTTTACTGCAGACATCCAGCTAAGAAACAGTGTTGATGTCATCCATTTAACTGTGGACTGCCAAGGTTGTACCTTAGCATGTCGTGTGGTGCTCGCAATTCAGGCACTAATGTTCTGCTTGTGAGCTTGGGTAGTTAGTTCAAATCCAGCCATTACTGCTCAGACCTTGCGTCAGACTTATTGTGACTGCATATATCACTAACACAGTCGTCAAGTACATTTGCTTTGTACATGCATAGATGTTGATCCCTCTTACTAAAAGCTTTAACATTTTGTCACATAGCAAGGCTTTTATTCAGAATAATGAGGATTTGATTACATTTTCATTACATAGTATATATATAGGAAGTATTATCCTGTGACAAGAGAGAATGAGATGATATACTGTCTGTTTTCGACTTAGTACAGCAATTACAGGCACACATATCCCTTGCAGCATGCCTTCAAATAAGGATGTATCTCACATTTGTAGTGACACTTCTACCATGGTGCATTCATCCTGTACAATATCATGTATTTTCTGTTGTCAAATGCTCATGTGTTTAACATCCACATTCAGTGCCTGTTAGCACTGCTGGGCTTTATACTGCATGAATGGCATCCACCATAGTTATAACATATCCATTTACAGTGTGAAAGGTCTCCACTATCCCCTTCATCTCAGAGATTGTTTATCACACATACATTTGATGTAATAAATTAGCATAGGTTGATTGTCATAGTACTGTTAAGACTTCCACTGTGGCACTTGTGATTCATCCACATGTCATTAGTCAGTAGAGTTACATGATTTGCTGTTCATATCCTGACATGGGCAATATTCTATAACATTACATAAATGGAATTGCATGTAGTTATTTTTATGCATTTTCATATTAGGTAATGATGTATCATCACAAGCTGTAATTGCATGGCAATGAAATGTGTATTTGGAGCATGTCATGCTGAGAGTGCTCCTTTGTCAAAGAAGCAGTCATATCGTAATGCTCACTGCTGTGTAGACAGTAGCATGTGTAGCTCTTTTCCAGTATTGTGAATAAATCCAATTGTTCATATTATATTTATAACTCCTGTCTTAACGCACACATTCAATTCAGTTATTTGATGTGGCACATACAGTCAATACAGAGGTCCTGAGAGATCCTTGTATAATAGGCAGGGGATTGACTCTCGTAAAATCTGTCTGTCAGATAAATGTGTCAAACAATAGTAGCTTAAACACAAACAGTATATCTCAGGCCTTTTCCTACAAGGTAGGTCTTCCATACACCTCATATGATAAAAAAGTGCTATAAGCCCTTCAAGGGTATTCTTCATGACATGACCAATGCATGTATTTCTGTAGCAAACATGATTGCTATGCATCTTTCTGATAATCTGTCCTGACGTGTTTGAAAATGACATGATGCAAATGTTCTTATATCATTCATTGCTCATGTGCATTATCTATTCACAAGATAATTATGCTTTGTATTGTATGTCTTCCTCCAGATTTGTCTTTAATATTGCAATTGTTTTCATCACACTACACAGCTTAATGGCAGATAAGTGATTCCATAAACATTTCTTACTGTATGGCATGCTGCCAGACCATCAGAAACTGTGATTGGTCCTCTGTTACAAGACTTTCTATTGTGCTGCTGCTGTTCAATTGTTGTTATGTTGTTGTTCCCTGTAATTTCATGTGAGCATGCCTAGTATTACAATGTTGGAAAGGTTTGCAAATCAGCAATAGCAAATCTGGACTCCTGACATGTCATCTGCTCCGTTTTGTCATTTGTTACTTATGTATGTTGTTTCTTATTAGATTGGCATGTAGCATTTACATAACAAAACAACACTTGTTTGTTTATTACATGCTTGTAGGTGATGAACCCCTTTACTTTTGGTACCACTGTCATTTCTTTGCAAAAACATGTCCATTTCTGATTTACCTGACATTCCAGCTGTAATGTCCTTTTGTTCTTGTGTATACATGCTGAGGGGGAGACTACAGCCATGGTGTCAGCTTGCATACATAAATTCCCTGTATATTATATCATATACAATAAGTGCATTCTATGCATTCATCCCATAACGTGTCTTCTGTTCTTGCTAACTGTTATCTCAAGTCAGCATTTAATTAACATTCATAATGCATTCTCAGTCCCTTTTGTTGCACTGCAACTTTATGTCCCTATCACATCCTCTATTAGCATGTCCATTTTCAATGATGTGCATAACTGTGAGATTGCTATTAACACTAATTATCATTACATCAATATTGCAGGATTTATGCCAGAAATGCTTCTTATACACTTTTATCACATTTGCCTATGGGATATGAATACACTTTAAACATTTCCCTTTCAACATTAATTAATTATTCAGTATAGCATAATTTACTGTACCAATTTTTCTATTTCATTTCCCCTCCTTCTATATTCTTTCCCTGTACTTGCCCTTAATATGTCTGAGCTACAGCATGTGCTCGTATGTCAGCATTGCCTATGGCCATGCCATTTTGTTTAAATTCTGTACTCATCAAGCACTGTCCATGGCTGCGAACACTATTTGTGACTATGAAAAGATGCTTGCAAATGTGTAGGGTTGATGAGCAGCATGGCACCTACATGATTGTTAATGAATCCCAAGAAATATGCCTTGACTTAGTTAAGACAATATATAAAATGCCATTAATATTGAATTATTAAGAGAAATCCTACATAATTGCTCTAAAAGGTCTGTGTAGATTTGCAAATATATCCCAAATCATTGCAAGGTCAAATAATATAAAAATTCAAATTCTAAAGTGCAATAAAAGGATTTTGAACACTGAATATATACTGTTTGTTTTTAAACCATATTATGAAAAAGAATAATGCAGACAAAAACAAATATTTTAATGAAAGATATTAGAATCATTCTTCAACAGTAAAAAATAAACTGGAATGAAAATATTAAATCCCTTCTAAAGCCTACAGTAAACACTGAACAAATTAAAATAATTGATGATAAATATATCTCCAGGAGTAAATAGACTAATACAATGGATGTTTATGTTGTTTCCTCCAAAGATTATATTATTGTTGGAGATGGTATATATGAATGTGCAAAATAATAATATTATTCCTCACTCATGGATGCATAAATTGAAAATTCTGATACTGAAACAGTGTAAGGATCCAATACATTGCTCATCTTGTAGGCTAATAACAGTAATGGTGTTGATTATAGCATTTTTAAGTAATTTTTTTGTAGATTAAAAATAAAAATGTCGGCTTTAATGGACAAGAACAAACCAGACACATAATAAAAAGATAAACTCAAGAAAATATTAAAAGAGTTATAAGATGGATATGTGGACTGTAACAGTATAGAACTGGGTATGGTTAGTTTAGGCAGAGGAAAATGTATGATTGGAATATTTGTTTAAAGTGCTGATAATATTAGGATCAAGATTTTCCAACTTATTTATAAATCTTAAAATAATTATCTTCATGATATTAAATATGGGTGTTCATACTGTAGGCCATTAGAATGACTAAAGATACCAAGCAGGGCTGTTTAATGTCACCTCTTTTATTTGCTAGCCATAGAATGAGCAGCAGCTTCTATAAGGTAAGAATCTATAAATGGTTTTAAAATAGATGATACTTATCCAAAATATTATTATTATTATTATTATTATTATTATTATCTGCACATGAAGTATTATTCTCGTTAACACACATAAGCACATCAGTTATTCATATAGGTGCTATATTAACATTTTTGAAACATGTCTGACCTTAAGTGTTATAGTTTCAAAGGTGTATACAAGGCTAACAACCCCTGGGGCATTTATAAGCCTAGTCATGCAACTCAAATATATCCCATGAGTTACTATGCCTTAAAATACCTACATAGACATTAAACCACTTCTTAACACATAACCTCCTATCTTCTAGTCAGCATGGCTTCTGGCACATAGTACTAAAACCACCCTATTAAGTTTCACCAATATCATAAATCACCTGAAAAACAATAACCACCTTGTCTCTGCCACCTTCCTTGACATGTCAAAAGCCTTTGACACTATATCCCATCAAATACTCCTAAACAAACTTGCCTCTCTCAATTTCAGCTCCAATACCTTACAATGGTTCCACAGCTACCTCTCCAGCTGTAAACAAGCTACCATACAGGAAAATAAACTATCACCCCTTGTACCTATCAGTGTCGGCATCCCACAAGGTTCTATCTTAGACCCACTTCTCTTTATTATCTTTACTAATGATCTTTATACTGCAACTTTACCTGCCTCTATCATTCAACATGCTGTTGATGCTTCTCTTATTTGCTCGGCTCCTTCCTTAAAAGAACTCCAAGTAAAGTCCCAGACTGCCCTTCAAAACACTGAAAAATACCTCTCAGACCACCAACTCATTCTAAACCCTAGCAAGACCAAGCGTATGGTATTTTCTAATTTCTCCAATAAAAAACAACTAACCCATCTCTCTATCCTTGCCTCTAACAGTACAAAAATTGAACCAGTTGAACATGCTAAACTCCTTGGTGTTAGCCTAGACTGCAACCTAAAATTTGACAGACATATCGCTTTTTAACAATCAAAATAATCCACGCAAAATTAGGAGCTCTCTACAGAGCTAAACCATATCTCTCCAATCATGCGAGAATAGTTACTGCCAGAAACCACCTACTTCCCACCCTTCTCTATTGTTCTCAAGTCTTCACAAACCTTCGTAAATCTGACTTGAATAATCTAGACGCTTGCTATAATAAAATTGCCAAATTTTCCACTAATCTTCCCTACAGAGCTCACCATTGTATCGCCCTACAAAAATTAAACTGGATTGAACTCCCAAACCTACTAGCCCTAAACCAGCTTACAGTAGCTTACTCTGTTAACTATGAACCTGACTATTGCCCAGCCTTATCTAACCTCGTATAACCCTATCCTAATCTTACCTCACTTAGGTCAGCTAATAAAAGCTTGCTCAAAGTTATTAAAACCCACAACTCTTATGGTGACTCTTTATACAGCTACTCCATAGCCAACACTTGTAATTCCCTTCCCCAGCAATTATTATCTATACCTAATACTCATAGCTTCAAACAGCACCTCACAAATTATTCCTCTAATCACTGGTTATGCTCCTGTACTTTCTCTGGCTAAGCCAACACACTCCCCTACTTTCTGTCTCTCTGCCTTTGAAACTCAATATTGTTGGATTTTATTGTTTGTTTATTGATGTCATCTGATTTTTGGTTTGGGTTTTTGATTTTTATCAGCTATTAACTTGATTTATGCTGTATTATGTAATTATGTAAACTTCTTAGTAATCATTTTGTACTATAACTTGCAATCTTGACTACAAATATTGTAACCTTTACTTTGGGAGCTTTTTTTCAAGGGTCTTCTCTGAAAATGGGCTTTTTTGCCCAGTTGGACACTACCCAGTTACCAAATGTAAATAAATAAATTAATTAATTAAAACTTATTTTAAGGGGTGCAAGTTAAGGCGTGGTTTTAATGGCTGTCTCTGTCCATCAGAGACATAGGTGGTGAATTTCCAGTTTCCATTCCACTGATCCATGTTGCATTTGAATAGGGTTAGGAAAGGTCTCTGCTTCACATGGATAAGAAGCCTATTCCAGAAAATGATGATTATCTGAGATATATATATGTCCTATTTAAGTTACAAGCAAAGTTTATACCCTTAGATCTAGAAGTTCTTGTGCTATTCATTTTGTGGATGTGCAAAAGGGTCATCAGAGCAGAGTTCAAGGATGCCTCTTATGTCAGGCATAAACTGCCTCTCAGCAGTCTATAGGAAACACAGTATGAAGTCAAGGCTTTGCGGTGATCTGTATAGGGCATTTTATTTATACCCTGTGTTCTTTTCATGAGGAACCACAGTGGGCATTCCAGGTGTTGCGTGTGCCTGGTTAGGTATATACTGAAGTAGGAGTTAAACTCAATGATGGCTGAGTACAGTGGAATGATGGCTTCCCTGGACCTAGAGGCAATGCTTTACATGAGTCTATATTATGTCAGTGAAATGGCATTACAGTGAATGCCGTTTCACCATCACATATAGACCGAAATCTTAAAAGAGTGAAACCACAGTTCATTGATTTTTTTTCCCATGGAAAAAAAAATCAGTGAACCAACAAAATACAACATACCACTTAAAACTTTACAAAGTGAGGGGCTTCACCCCCACACCCCCCAACATGAGGGCCTGTGCCCTCCACATAGCCCGTAACTAAATATACCAACTCTGACATCGCATTACAGTCGAATTGGTAAAGGGCAATGTCACGGCTCAGGCCAAGCCATTTCTTTCCCTGGGAAAGAAATCGCTGACCTGAGCTTTCGCTCTTTTCTGATTTTGGTTTATATGTGTTGGCAAAACAGCATTCACTGTAATGTTGTTTCGCTGACATAATATAGACCCCTTCACTTATAAGCTGAGTGACATAGAATGCTTTTTTGCTGCAAGAGATATGTTGGTCAAAAGCCAGGTTACTATCTACATGAGTCTCAAGATCCCTGATACTGTGCCTACATTTAGGAGTGTTTTATCAATCAGGTAGATTTCCTGGGTGACTAACTTCCCAAAAGGTACTATTATGCATTTGTTGGCATTGAGTATTAAGCTGTGGCTTTGGCACCCCTCCATTGTCTGTGTTAGACCTTCCTGTAAGATGTTAGAATCTTTTGGCTGGGGGGGGGGGGGGTTCTGTGATTGCTGCTAGTTTGAAATCATCTGCAAATAAAACAAGAATAATTAATCAAAAGATTATTAGTAAATATTTATTAGTATGAATGGAATTGCACACAACACAATTTTTAAATAGCTATGTGAACAAAGTTCACACACTCATGAGCCTATGCTATGTTATCTGAGACCAACTGCCTCTATCCATGGGGATGTGGATTTAACAAAATGAGTACAATTATCATTAAGCGTCCATTGATGTATGTTGCACTTGAATAGGATCAGAAAAGGCTTTTGCTTTAGGTGAATGGAAAGCAGAGAAGTTGTATTGTCTTAAAGTCATTTGTATTTCTCCAACATCATTTATTATGTCAGAGGCAAGGTTAAGATCCAAGGAATGAGTGACTCTCATACAGTTGCTTTAACAATAGGTAACATTGCCACCAGGGCTGGATTGTAGAATGCTCTGTAAGGCAGACACACATCAGCTCTCAGTAGTCTGTAGGGGACACAACATAGTAAAAGGCTTCTCAATATTTCCACATAGGACTTGTCTTTTCCAACCTGTATCTTCATTGTGCAAAATCTCTGGTGTTGCTCCAGCTGTTGCAGATGTGTGGTGAGTTACATGCAAAAGAATGCATTGTTCTCAATTATTGTTGGTAATGAAAGCCAAGTACAATAGAATTATAAAGTCCTTTGATCTAGATGAAATGCCCATACTTATGAGTTGTGCCACATAAAAGAGATTTGTCACCACTGCGGGCACATGGTGGTCAAACTTCCAATTACTATTTATTTTATGTATTTTATTTTATTTATTTTACATTTGTTTAACGGGATAGTCTTACTGGATATATGTCCATTTTCAGTGGAGGCCCGGGGAGAAAAGCTCCACAAAGACAAACTTACATAGATTACACAGAAGTTAGCAAACAATTATAAAAACAAAGTGATTATATACAATGGGTTAGTAGTGTTCCCTAGTAGGGACTCACAATTGTCATGGACAGACAATTAAAAGTAAGAGACATCAGATTGGAAGCAGAGCTTGGTGATGTAGTTACAAGTTATGATAATTGCAGAATATGTTTTTAGTTTATAACTTAATCAGGCTTGGTACATGGGCATAGCCAATTCACTTTGAGATACTGTTTGAGGTTTTTTTTGAAGAGACTTTTGGAGGATTGTAGGGTCATATAGTTTGGCAACGAATTCCAGGTTTTGCCAATGAAGCTGGCAAACAGGGATTCACCAGCAGAGTTATTAGCTTTGTGGGTTTGGACCAGTAGTTTATCGGCTGACCATAGGGATCTTAGATTGCTATATGGCTTAATAATATTTTTAAGTGAGGGGGTATCCTCAGGGTGGTACAACATTTTGTGACCTATTAAGAGTTAATTTAATTGAATTAAGCTGGGCAGTTCTACCCACTCTAGTTGTTTAAGGTTCTGGCAGTGGTGGGTTCTATAGGTGGAGCCAGTGGTGAATCTGGCAATATGATTGTAGCTATGGGACAGCTTACCTAGTTCGGATTTGTTGAGGTTTGAGAGTACAGGTGAGGCATATAAGAGAGTAGAGAGTAGGTGTGATTGGGGATTGCAGTCCTAGCCAGTGGGGTTAAAAATGTCTTGTTTCTATACAGTGATCCAAGCTTCTTATTGATGGTCTGTATGGTTTTGTTGACCTGTAGGTCAAATTTGAGATTATTGTCTATGATAACCCCTAGTAGTTTGGTGTGATTATCTGGGGAAATAGTGGTTCCATTGTTAGATGTGACAGAGAATGAAAGTATGGTGGATCTACTAGTGGGAGAGAAGAGTAGAAGTTTAGTTTTATTGGGGTTCAGAAGTAGGCATTGATTGGTGAGCCAGTTCTCGATAGTGTTAAATGTATTTTGGGTTAAGATTTGCAAGTCAGATGGGAAGGTGGCTGAGCAGATGAGAGTGGAGTCATCTGCGTATTGGATGCAGGTGATTTTAGGGATAGCAGTGTGGAGGTTGTTGATAAAAATAGAGAAGAGTAGTGGACCTAGTATGGACCCTTGAGGGACACCAAGTGTGAGAGGTAACTGGCTGGAGAGTTTGCCCTGCCATAGTACCGCCTGCTGTCTAACAGTCAGGTAGGACTGGAGCCACTGGATAGCAAGCTTGTTGAGTGAAATGGATTTTAGTGAAAGAATGAGAAGTTCATAGTTGACCATGTCAAAGGCTTTTGATAGGTCACGAAAGAGGGCAGAGGTTAGCCTATTGTCATTCCTGTTTTGGTTTATGGCAGTAGTAAAGGAAAGGAGGGCTGAGCTGGTGCTATGGTATGGCCTGAAACCATGCTGGGAGTTGGATAGTAAGTTATTCCGTGAAAGGTATTGCATTAGTTGCTTGTGTACACATTTCTCCATTATTTTGGCTAGTGGGGAAAAAATGGCAATGGGTCTATAGTTGGATATGTCTGAAGAGCTACCACCTTTATGGAGTGGGATGACGTGAGATATTTTCCAGGGGGAGGGGATAGCATTTTCAGATAAGGTTCTGTTGATGAGGCTAGATATGTGATATGCAATGGCATCTGCAGCTATTTGCAGGTACGTTGCAGGGAGGAGGTCAGCAGCGATGGTGGTAGGTTTTAGATTTTTTAGAAGTGTTTTGATAAAACTACTGGATATTGGTTGGAAGCCAAATTCTGGGTGATAATTAGGTAGATTAGGCATGTGGTTTACTATCTACCAGCATATCCAGATCACGTATAACTGGATCCACTCATTGGGATGTGCTGTCTATATTGTAATTAGCTTGGGTATTTGCTTTACAAAATGGAATAATTATGCTTTTTGGACATTTTAGTGTGTCTCCATGGCTTTGGCACCAATCATTTGTGTGAGTTAATACTTTGTGCAGTATATCAATACCATTACTGGATTCAAGGATTGTCCATAATTTGCAGTCATCCACAAATTTGGTTGCACAAAGGCTGGCTAAGTTTGTCATGACTTCTGTAAATTAAATACCAAACAGGAAAGGGCTAAGTATGGAACGCTGTGGTACTACACTGTTCACAGGCCTCTTATTAGAGGTGAATTTACACATTTTGACAGTATGTGTCCTGTTGGTAATCCATTGTGTTACCCACTTGATAATGTGCTGGGTTATGGCCAGTTGAGACTGTTTCTCTGTGAAACCTGTGTGTGGAATTGCATCAAATGTCTTGGCCAAGTCAAGTTAAGTGGGATGTACATTCTGTCCCTCATCCATGGCCTTGGTGACCTTCTAGAAGAAGGAAAGAAGATTTAACAGACATGATCTAGCCTTAACAAATAAAAATGGGTTGGTTACACAGTCTGGAGATTACATATACCCTTGTTGATAAGGTCCATAATGATTCTTTCCATTTGCTTACAGATGAGGCCAGTCAGGCTTATGGGTCTATAATTACTTGTGTCGGGTGATGGTTCCCCCTTGCTCAGACAGATAACTATTGCTGTCCACCATTCTGCCAGACAAGAGCCTGCCTGGAGGAAGTGTTTAAGTAGGGATCCAACTGCACCTGCTAGGTCATGTTTTAAATTATTGATAAGGCAACATGGGATGTTGTCGGGGCTCATTGATGTCATTTTTTTTATGTTTTTAGCCTTAGGGAGTGCACAGATGAGCTGCTCTCTTCAGAAAATATGCTGAGTAATGTTTGTTGTATACATTGTGTAACAAGCAGTGGGATCATGGGGTGAAGTTTATCCAAATCTGTCAGCTAGCAGGTTGTCAGTTGCCTCCAGTTGTTTATTGGTAGTGCCATCCACAACCATGTGTCTGCATAGCTGTGTATTGCCCTTAAGATTTGGTACTCATTTTTAAAAAAGATCTTAGACAACACTGCCAAATACAACATTGGGTATGCATCACATGCCACACAGTAGAACTGTTAACACAGTCATACAACTCTCCCTAGTTCACGTCATTACATCAGTTGTTCATCATATGCCTATATGCTTATTATTTGAAAGGTGTGTATGAGGGCTCAGATACCATATATGGGTACATTACAAATGAGGTGAATGTGGTTTATGCAGCACAGTTACTAATAGCCACACAATGCTGCTGCACAACACCTGAATCCTTTGTGAATAGCAACAATTGTGCAGGCAATGAATTCCCCAAGGTTGCAAGTGAATCTGATCTTGTTATATGTTTGTGTATATAACAGCATTACAATATATGGATGAAGCAATACATATGTGCCCATGTAATCAGTATGATGTAATATTGCTGTATGTCACATAGCAGTTCATGATGGTAGATATACATATGCACACATGTGCCATACTGCAGGTGTCACTGTGATGGCTAAATGAGAAATGTGTAGAATGCTAATATACACCACTATAAGAGCACATGCCTTCCTAAGGCAACAGTATACTTAGCATCATCCCATGTCAATAATCCTCAAGAGGCATATTTCTGCAGCTGTTATAGAAGGAACATGTAATAAAATAGCAACAGTGTCCATCAATACATTACCTCAAAACACAGACTGGAATACACTGTTGTAGGGCTACCATATATCCATAGCTCAACACAACACATGCGGATGCCAGCAACATTGACATGTGCAGTATTCATAGAGTCATAGGACATTACTATGCTAATGTCACATAACATTTTAGCCATTACTATAGCATTTAAACTAAAATCACCATAAGTGTAGCATTTGCACTGCTGATTGAGGGCTCAGTGTCTGTTATTCTAAAAGTGTATTAATTCTGGTTTAAGCACTTGAGCTTCAGGCCAGTTATTTTACATTAAAAGGGTTCGTGGTCTGCACATTGACATGTGCAGTATTCATAGGGTCATAGGACATTACTATGCTAATGTCACATAACATTTTAGCCATTAGTATAGCATTTAAACTAAAATCACCATAAGTGCAGCATTAGCATTGCTAATTGAGGGCTCAGTGTCTGTTTTTCTAAAAGGGTATTAATTCTGGTTTAAGCACTTGGGCTTCAGGCCGGTTATTTTACATTAAAAGGGTTCTTGGTCTGCACTCTTGTGGGAGGAGAGGCTGTACTCTGCCCTTCTGAGCTGGGAATTTCTGGTTAAAGCTTATAGTGCCTGCATATTTGAACTGCTTCTTACTGAAATTGGTACCCCTTGTTTGCTGTAGCATAGACTAGATCCAGGCCTGCTGAATCTAGCTTTGTTTGTATAACTTGAGCACTAATTCAGGCATTCTTTAAAGTATTCAATTGTATTTATTACTGCTTGGTAGTAACTTGATTAAAGTGTAGCTATCATTCTAAGTCTTTTGGATTAAGCACTTGGGCTTCAGACCAGATGTTTTACATTAGGAAGGTTTGTGGCCTGCACTGTGGTGGCAGGACAAGTAGCTTACATCCTTCTAAGTTGTGAACTGCTGATTGAGGGCTCAGTGTCTGTTATTCTAAAAGTGTATTAGTTCTGGTTTAAGCACTTGGGCGTCAGGCCAGTTATTTTACATTAAGAAGGTTCGTGGTCTGCACTCTTGTGGGAGGAGAGGCTGGATTCTGCCCTTCTGAGCTGGGAATTTCTGGTTAAAGACTTATTGTGCCTGCATATTTGAACTGTTTCTTACTGAAATTGGTACACCTTGTTTGCTGTAGCATAGACTAGATCCAGGCCTGCTGAATCTAGCTTTATTTGTATGCTGCTTGTTTGTTTGCTTATTTCCCTGAAACACTAATTCCACCTAAAACGCGGCTTTTCCGCGCTTCTGTGGATCCCTAGTGATATCTGCATTGCTTACTGTACTTATTTCCTTGTTTCACTTGAAAGGAAGTTACTGTTTGTCATTTTTGCATTTAAGTTACCTGTAACACATTGCATTTAAGTTACCTGGCACTTGCTCACTATAGCAATTATATAAGTCAGCACTAAAATATTAAAAGCACTACACCCTCACAAACTCCCCTTGAGTACCTCATTCCCCACTGGCCCTTTTTTTTCAATTATAAAGGAATTCCCAATACTATTCTAGCATGTCCAAAGGTCAGTTGTCAATCTCCTCTCCGATCCAGCTGGTGAATATGGGAATCTTGAGGCAATGTTACAACTGCCTTATGTACACGGACAACCCTCTCTTCCTCCCAACAAATTCCAACACATGTGAGAGATGCAACCATATAGCCATACTGGAGGCTAAGCTCTTTCAACTCAGTACTGGCGAAACCAGTCAGGAGGAAAAGGAAACCACACTCACTACAATTCCAGTCTCACATAGACCTACCACGACAGCAAACCAAACACACAAACACACAAAAACATACTCGGAGGCTCTAAATAAAAATCTGCCTAAGCAGCAGAGACCTCCAAAGCAGACACCCAAGCAACCGCTACCCCAAAATAAAACACGTGCAACACATAGCTCACAAAGCCAGTGTACTGAACAGTCACAGCCCTTAAGGCTAAACAACACACCTGATAAACTTGTAATAGGTGACTCTATCGTCAGGCACACTGACGTCCCGCTCACCAGGCTGAACAAGGAGAAGGTCATGGTGAGCTGCCTGTCGGGCGCTAGGATCCGCCACATAACACAAGCACTCAGGTCACTCCAAGGCAAGTACAAATATGACTCAGTCATTGTCCATGCTGGTGTGAATGACCTGAGATGTACCTCCCTGGACTACATGAAAGGAGACATAGAGGAGCTCTCTGAGCATGTAGTCCAGGCCAGTATGACCCTGACCTTGAGTAGCATCTTACCCTCACCAAGAATGATGCCACAATATGAAGACAAGATGATCAATTTCAACAATTGGCTTAAGTATTGGTGTCATTCAAAGGGGATCCAATGCCTGTCAGCCTGGGATGACATGCTCGACAAGCCATGATGCTTCGCTAGGGACGGCTTGCACCTGTCACCCCTGGGCTTTCGGATATTGGCAAAGGCTCTTGCTACCCCCATAGTGCCTTTTTTAGGCAAGGCTCAAAAGACAAACCCACCTCCATAGGTATCAACAAGGGATAAGAAACTAAAAGTAATGCTACTCAATGCCAGAAGTCTAAACCTCAAGATGCATGCACTTGAAACTCTCCTTAGCATGGAGAACATCGATATCTGTGCAGTAACAGAAACCTGGTTCAAGGCTCCCAAGAGCACCCCAGCACTACCAGGTTATACCTCATACCATGCTTTTCAGCCCCAAAACTTGGACCGTACCACAAAAGGAGGGGGAGTATCAATATTCGTCAAAGATACCCACACCTCCAGGTTGGTGGTACAGCACGAAGCATCAGAGACTATCCATGCGCAACTAACAGTGGGTAGAACTGCCTTCCAGTTTATAGCCTGCTACAGACCACCCTCCTAAACCCAGGAACCCCACTTGGCCTTCCTGAGAACACTGGAAAATATGAAGGTCTCTCCAAACACCATTATATTGGGTGACTTCAACTACCCAAACATAGACTGGGAGCATTACTCTAGCTCCAACACCCTAGACCAAATGTTTCTAGAATTTATAAACTCAAATGCTATGGAACAACTTGTTACCACTCCCACAAGAGGGGAAAACATACTGGACCTGATCATCCCCAACATGGGGACTCTATGCTCCAGACCAGAAGTGTATCCCTCACTGGTAAGATCAGACCATAAACTAATCTCACTGGATATTCACATCCCGACTCCACCCCCTGCCCTGAAAATCGCAGTGAAAAACTTCTCTAAAGCAAATTTCACACTCCTCAAAACCGAGGTGAAATCCATCAAAGCCCCCAGGCCTCTGGAAAATACGGTCCAGACCACAGAATCCTTTATAAACGCATTCTATGAACACCTTCAGGAATGCATGGATCATGCAATCCCAAATAAAACCAAGACCCAATCTTCCAAAGGCAGACGTCCTGTCTGGTGGACCCCAGCCATAAACAAACTATACAACAGAAGGAGGAAGCTACTACATGATAGAGCAAAATCCCAAAAAGGGAAGGTATCTCTGATCAGTATTAGCAAAAAACTACAGGCACTCATAAAATCGTCTAAGGCCAGATTCAAGAGAAAATTTGCACAGGACACTAAGGATAATCACAAGGCTTTCTTTAGTTATGTTAGGAACCTGGGTGGGATTTCCCAGATATGCTCAGAATTAGTCCAAAATGACAAAAAATATACCGAACCCACAGACATTGCCAACATCCTAGCTGACAGGTTCAGTGCAAACTTCTCCCCTCCCACCAAAAGGGCAAATATTTATCCCAGCAGAGTGCTGCCCCCCTGACATCTCAGATGCTCAGGTAAGAGCTGCCCTCTCCAAAGGAAAAAACACAGCATCAATGGGACCAGACGGTGTCCTGGGCTGCGTCCTACATGAACTCCAAGAAGAGCTAAACCCAAACATAAAACTACTGTTCAATTTCAGCCTTACTACAAGATATGTACCCAAAGAGTGGTGTACAGAAACAGTGGTCCCTCTCTACAAAGATGGTGCCTGAATGGATCCTGGAAACTATCGCCCCATAAGCCTGACTAGCTTGGTCTGCAAAGCTATGGAAAGGACCATCATGGACCTCATAAATAAAGATATTGGGGACCTACAGACACCGGATCCTACCCAGTTCGGCTTTGTTAAGGGCAGATCCTGCTTCTTAAACCTGGTTGATTTCTTTGAAACAGTCACCAAGGCCATTGACGAGGGGAAGGTGGTCCACACAGCCTACCTGGACCTCGCAAAAGCCTTCAATAAAATACCCCACTCAGGCATTATAGATAAGCTCACCAGCTTAAATATAAACCCCTATGTCACTAGATAGGTTGCAAACTGGCTCAAGGAAAGAACCCACATGGTTAGAATTGCTGGAGCCATGTCAGACTCCAAACCAGTTACAACTGGCATCCCACAAGGCTCAGTCCTGGGACCTCTCTTGTTCGGTATATATTTCTCGGAGGTACAGGCAAACACGGAAGGACTTTGGCTGACTAAGTTCGCAGATGACTGCAAACTGGGCACCATAATCGACTCTCCAGCCGACACAAGCATCCTCCAAAAGGGCCTCATAGAAACAGACAACTGGTGCCAGAGCCATGGCCTCAAGCTAAACGCCAAAAGTGTATAGTCATCCCTTTGGCAAAACAAAGTGCCCACAAATTACCACATAGGTAGTAATCCATTAAGTACAGAAGAAGTAATTAGGGACCTGGGGACCCAAGTTGATAGCAATCTCTCATTTGACAACCACATGGCCAAAGTGGTTAGAAAAAATTTTATATAGCCCACCTAATCATGAAGGGATTCACATCTAGATCAGGGGAGGTCATCGTGCCTCTTTACTCATCCCTCATCAGGCCCATAATTGAGTACAATGCCCATTTTGGGATGTACCTTACCAGACACCTGCAGCAACTGGAAAGACCCCAAAAGTACCTCACCAAGAGGATCATAGGGCTCAAACAGATGCCATATGCTGCCCGGTTAAAGAAACTCCAGCTCTACTCAGTGGCATACCACCTGCTCAGAGGTGATCTATGCCTGACGTATAAAGCCATGTCCAACCCGGAATTAATGGACATGCTGCACCTCAGAAAATCCAATTCATAACCCAGAGGCTCCCTTCACTCTGGAATAAAATCCCAGTCCAGGTTAGGCAGAGTCCCTCATTGACTCTCTTCAAGAGGAATCTTGATGAGTGGATGGGAGATCGTAGGTTTACCCCGGGTATCACTTCTGTACCACTGTTAGACAGAGGCACAGTATACTAACCTCGAAAAAGGGCATAGCAAAATTAATTTAAAATGGGTGGCAAAAGCCAAACACACTCTGGCTAGGCTTATAAATTCCCTAGGGCAGATAGCCTAGTATGAACCTATGAACTTATGAACCTATTTATACCAAAACTGTCTTATCTGTATGATGGTAGATAGTAGGGTTACATGCATATGTGTGCATGTGTGGAATTGTATTACATACTGCCTTTGTCCATATGTGACATGTGCACCACCCCATGACAGAATTAGCAATCACATATCCAGTGGTATCCAGATGGCTTGCAGAGGGTCTGGAAGGGCTGTGTTTCATGATGTCTGTATGTATCTAAGATGATGACATCATCCATGGTTCTACAGGAAGCATGTCATGTTGGAAGAGGGAATTAGGGTATCTTGGTTTCATGGCACTATGTTAAAGGTTCGCCTGAGTGGGATTCAAAAGAAAAGATATTCAAAAGATATATACTGGCAGCAATGCATCACTAATCACACATGCACCCGTTGAATGAAATCATATTTGAACGTTAGGCCTGTGTAGTTATACAGTCAGATTCCATATGATGCAATAGTAGCACCACCACAGATGTCTGACTTTACAATGTCACAGTGCAATTTATAGAGGATTACAACACTGCATGCTGTGAAAAAGAAGTTGGGAGGCGTATGTCACATAGATGTGGATTCCCGATTCTTTACCCACTCATATTTGAATGAACACACACAGACATAGTCTACTGTGAGATGTGAATCACAAAGTATCTACCTACACAAGCTAGAGAACACAGCAGTTAACGCTCATGCCAGCACAGATATCTGAGTGTAATATTGTCAGAGTGAACTTTAGAGGGGCTCACATCATAAGTGTATGGTTATAATAAGAAGTAGACAGGAGTCCATGACATAGCTGTAGTCTCGCATACAGTTTTAAATTTGTCTCTAGACTGATAGTACAATGTACATACACACAATTTTCATTCTGTCAGACAACACTTTACAGCAGATGACTTCATCAATGTATGCTGAAAAGACGATGAGTTAACTGAACACACACACACCAATTGAACACTTTGAGACTAGAAACCCTGCATAGCTATCTACAAAATGCACCACAGTACAAGTCTGACTTTTATAGTGTCAAACAACACTTCATAACAGATGACATCATCAGTTTCTGGTGAGAAGATGATAGTCAGAGTGTCTCAAATGCTGTTCTAAAATGATCTCCAGAATGGGAGCTAATTAAACACAAACACACAAGTTGACTGTAGTGAGACTAGAACCCCTATCTAACCATACACATAGCACAACATTTAATGTAAGAACCACAGCACAAGTTTGAGTTGCATACTGTCAGGCAACACTTTATAGCAGATGACATCATCAATGTCTGGTGAGAAGAATATGGTAGTAGTAATGTCTCTCATGCTGTTCTAAAATGGTCTTGAGAATGAGAGCTTAGTGAACATAAGCACATACACAAGTTGACTGGAGCAAGACTAGAACCCCTACCTAGCTAGTTACACAAGCTACAGAACATAACACTTTAGGCAAGTGCCATAGCGCACGTCTGACTTGTATACTGTCGCAGAGCACTTTATAGCAGATTACATCATCAGTGTAAGCTGGGAAGAAGATGTTGGGAGGGCTGTATGAACTTGCTGTGAAGTAATGTACATCTTTAAAACTGTTCTTCATGACACTTGAGTGATGACAGTAAGACACATTCTCATGCTCTTCTGACTATGCACATACACAGTTACACAGACAGGCACACACACAATTTGTCTGTTGTGCAATTTGAATCCCTGCCTATTTATTCAAGCTAAAGAACATAGTAGTTAACATTCACACAATCATTGAAGTCTGATTTTTTTTCCTTGTAATAGTGGCCTTTATAGAGGTTGACATAATTATTTTATGCTGCAGGTTACATATACTGTTATTAGACTAGTGTGCAATGTGTGGACTTTGGATTTGCTTTTGTGCTTGCAATGTGCACAAATACTCTAAAAGACAGCTTCTTAACCTATATGCAATTAGTTGTCATGAATGCATGTTGCAGAACTGAGACATACATGTATCTGTTTCTCAATATGTTGTGTACATAACACATTCAGTCACACATGCACACATATATTGTAAATAGCATGAATGCAAATGTTGATGTATGAGTGTTCATGTTGTGGTGAATTGATGTCCACAGTAAGTCATGTATCAGATAATAAGTCATCTATCAGACATTCTCAATGTCTAGTGTCAGTATAAAGCTTTAACAAATGTAACAACGCATTTGTGTTCTTTATTTGTGTATTGCACTTGACATTAGACCTATTGATGACATATCTATTTTCAAGTGCATGGGTACAGAACACACCTGAGTCTGAGTAAATATGTGTTCAGTGACTAACAAGTACATTCCCTTTTGTTGTATTTGTAAATGCCTTTAGTTGGGATGAAGACTAACTGAGCAATAATCATAGTAATACATGCCAAGCAGCTCTTTACATAGCACATTGCAAAAAAAACTGATTTGCGTGAATGACGGCAAAGTGCTTGTGCATGTTTTAATGAATAGAATTTGAATTTGAGAATTATTTATGCATATATGCTGTGGGAGCGATAGCTGACAGATACTTTGGTGTTCATACTGTAATCTATATTTTAAATGTTGTGTCGTAACTTTTATGAAATTAAGAACTGTTGTTATTGCTTTCCCCATTTGCGTGGAGTTAAGCGATGAGCAAACACAGTGTTCTCTGCTTAAATGGCAAAATAGTAATGCTTCTATTGCTTCTCTTTCCTTTTCACAAACAGGGTAAGTGGTAAAGCACAGCTGTCAGCACTTTGGACAGTAATGAGTGTAAAAACCTCCTCCTGATGCTTAGCTTTCCCTGTGGCAGCAGGTATAAGAGCAGTGAGCTTATGTTCAGAGCACAAATAATACAGGGTTTGAATGCAGCTCAGTTCATTTTTTTACACATGGTGTCAGGATGGCATTACATAAGTAATTGTAATAATTCCTGTGAATGTGAGAAGAAATGACTACAGTGAAATGCTGTGTAAAAATCAACACTCCACATGGGAATTTGCATTTTTCTACATTCAGCAGTCTAAATATCTGTCTGAGTAAACATTTCAAACTACTGCATTTACTCTACTTTCATTCTATGTTCCTTTAGCACAGAGAGTTTAAGCAACTTTGCACAGAGATAGCCAGGCTAGTGCGGATCATGGCAAAATCCCACCTGTTTTTGCCATAGGACATGAAGAGCCATTCACTGTTGCTCAGTATTAGTACATGACACCAAACTACGCACAAATGCAGAGGACAAAAAGTGAGAGCTTTATTTGGGGCATTTCTGTCATGTGTGTGGTGTGTGTTTCTATTTTATGACCAGATTGAAGGTGTGAAATAGGGTAGATAAGAAAGTAGTGAAGTGGGGAGAACAAAGGGGAAGCAATATAGGAATTTCCAGGAGGACATTAGGAAAGAACCACAGCTATTCCCTTCTTTAACAGTGTAATATTAACATGGATAGAAAATTGAAGGGATTTGGACTGTCACCAAAACAGAGATGAGTGACAACAGAGCATCATGCTGTATAGCAAATGGGCAGAATCAGGTCTGTCCAGAAAGTACAAATGCAAGGTAGAGAGCTATGTAAGGGACAGAATTATTTTGTGGGACAGGTGCCCATTTTTTTTTCTTTTTTTGGGGGGGTTTCAAAAAGAGAAGAATGTTGGGGAAGGGATGTAGGAATGTTGGGTAGGTGTGGTAGGTGAAGCAGGTGCAGACAAATAGGACAAACAAGATAGACACAGGGATGGTAACTGAGACAAAAGGTTGGGGGACACCATAATTGAGGATAGGTAGGGAACATCAGAAGCACATGTCTGTCAATCTGTCAAGGATGAAACAGTGAGAATATAGTCCTCACCCTCACAACTGTCATCACTGTCTCTTCCTTGGCTGCCTGTTGGATTGCTTAATTTTTTTTCTGCATTTCCACCAGCAACTTCTTCAGATGGCTGTGGCGTACAGCAATGCTACTTCCCTAGACCTCATGTTCCACACCTGGCAGCTCCTGGTAGGTGATGTAATCCCCATCTCCACCACTATTCCCAGAAGATACCAATGCACCAGCTACCAGGCCAATACTACCTGATGTTCAGGGGCCAGGTAGTGTAGGGGCTGCAGAGACAGTACTGCCATGTTGGATCCCAGATGTGCTTGGTGTTGGTGTGGCAGCCTGTGGAGGAGTGGCAGACTGAGCCACAGTGGTTGGCCTACTTCCCTGTGCTGAAAAGCATTTTTTGTTGGCAGACGTATTACACCAGAATGGTGTGATCACACATATATAAAAAAAGATCTTGCCACAAAAGAAGTCTTTGGGATCATAGAAGAAATTATTAGAACTATTATTATGTGCCATAAATTCTTTATAACAATTAAGTATATTTCTACTATTATGTTAGCTATAGATCTTTAAAAATCAAGAATTGGATTGTAAATGTTAACAGATACCCCTTGCACTATGCATATACTGCATATCTGCTTTTAAAGATAATACATGTATTAACAACATAACATTTATTACAATTTTGATAAAATTAATATGAAAGAATGATATTTTTTCTAATTAGAATGTATTGGTTACTAGAGAGAATTGAAACCACCAAATCTGAATACACTATTACACTTGCCTCCTACAATTACCTTCAGCTATAGAATAAAGCATATAGACTTGCTTTTCCAGTTAAGATATGCATGCTTAATTTGCTAGTAATGCATGGAAGAGCAATAATTTTAATAAAATAAGGTTTATTTGTGTTGCATACATACCCCTTGCTTCTCTGAGATGTTCTAAGCATTCAGCATGCACCCCACTAGTCATTGAAATCTGCTGAGCAGCTGAAAAATAAAGAAGAGGAGAAAAAGTGACATGAAAGGATTATGCATGCCAATTTTAGTTATCTCCAGCATTCTACATCAGTTAATATTGCTTTATCTGTATACTTACAGAACTGGGATATGTCAGCAGTCCTAAATTCATCCAGCCACTGGTTGAGGTGTACCTGCTTGCACCATTTCAGGTCATTATAATGATGCCTGCATTGCTCCCCAGTGCATGGAATGCCAGTCACATTGGAGAGAGCCTTGGGTTAACTGTTCCAAGCCTCAGAGTGTTCCAAGCCTCAGAGTTATATTGCGACCAGATATAGTCCCCTACAGCAGCTTACAGCTGTAACACTTTACAAGAAGTGCAGTGAATATTCTTGATTCTTCTACGCCTCATCTTTGAGCACTGAATTGGGCACCACCCTTGCCAGCTCCTGCCATGTCTGCACAGATTTTCCAAGAGCAGTTAAAGTGTTTTCTTGCCAATTTGTGATATTGCATTTTATGGCCAGTGCACAAACCTGCACAACCATGTCAACCTCTTTTGCATGATGGTGCATGGAGAGCAACATTGCTTAACAGAAAGAAAGGCAGTTTATGAAATATGAAGGTCAATGTGACAGTTTGGCGTTAATTTATGGCTTCTCTGCTGCTATACCTGACAAAAGTTGGTCAAATGGTCCAGGCTAATATGTTAAATTATTTGGCTTTTGAGATATGAAGTGGGGAGGAATACATTTTAAGACTTGACACATATTCTGTGGGGCCTTACACACTGATAAAATTAATTTGTACAATGTGGGATTCAAACCTATGTAAAATACAGAATAAATATACTTCTACATAGGTGTTTTTTCCTCACTGCCACAGAAAAAACATTTGTCAAATACTGTCATTACTAATATACACATTAAAGCATGAGTGGTGCTACACTTCAGTTAATCATATATGTGTGTGACCAGACAAGGTCCTGGTTTATGCATTTTCATGTGTGATGCAGGAGTAATGTATGACAATATACTGGAAATGCAATACACAGATGACTGCGATCATCTGCTCATCCATTTCCACCTCCACTCTCTTAAAACTAACGCAGGATGCTTTCTCTTATGCCGAACATTGTATGATAGACAACCACCTATTACTCAATGCATCAAAAACTAAAATTACATTATTTCCCCTTCAAAAAGCTAGCTACGAAAACAAAATCACCACTAATTCTAAGGAGAACCACAAAGCATTCTATAGCATTCTATAGCTATGTCAATAATCTCGATGGCAACACCCAGATCTGCTCTGAGTTACAGCACAAAGGCACGAAAATTACAGAACCAACTGATATTGCCAACATCCTGGCAGATAGGTTCAGTGCTAACTTTACCCCCCCACTCCCTAAAGGGCCCATATCTATACAGGAAGAATGCAGAGTGCCTGTAATCACAATTACGTACATAAAAGCTGCACGCTCTAAAGCCAAAAACACAGCATCCATGGTACCGGACAACATCCCAGGCTGCGTTTTACATGAACTTTGGAACGGACTGGCTCCTCACTTAAGCACCATGTTCAATAATAGCCTTGCATCAGGCTTTGTGAACACTGAATGGTGCACAGCAACAGTTATCCCACTCCACAAAGGGGGAGCCACCACTGATCCCAGGAACTATCGACCTATTAGCCTGAAGATCCTGGAATGTATCATCATGGAACTCATAAACAAAGACATTGGTAACCTCCAAACTCTGGATCCCACCCAGTTCGGGTTTGTGAAAGGCAGATCATGCCTCCTGAACCTGATCGACTTCTTTGAGGCAGTCAGCAAAGCCATAGATGAGGGTAAGGTGGTTCACACAGCCTATCTTGACCTCACCAAGGCTTTCAACACCATCCCCCATTCTGGAATTATAGCTAAACTCACTAAACTAGGTATAAATCCCTACATCACAAGATGGGTTGCCAATTGGCTCACTGGCAAAACCCACACTGTAAAAGTTGCAGACTCCAAATCTGACCTCAAAGCAGTGACAAGTGAAGTACCACAGGGTTCCATCCTGGGACCTCTCCTCTTTGGTATCTACTTCTCTGAAGTTCAGGCTAACACAGATGGCCTCTGGCTAATGAAGTTCGCAGATGACTGAAAACTAGGAGCCATAGTCAAGTCCCCAAATGATGTGGACATCCTACAGAAGAGCCTCGCTGAGACAGATAACTGGTGTCAGAGCCATGGCCTCAAGCTCAATGCCAAAAAGTGATGTGCCATCCCCTTTGGTAAAAACTCTGTACCCATGAACTACCACATAGGCAGCAATCTACTTAACACCGAATGTTTGATAAGAGACCTTAGGACCCAGGTGGACAGTAGTCTCTCCTTTGATAGTCACATCACCACAGTAGTCAGGAAGTCCTTCTACATGGCGCACCTCATCATAAAAGGGTTCTCATCCAGGAAAAAAGATGTCATTGTTCCCCTCTACTCAACACTCATTAGACCCATTATAGAGTACAATGCCCCTTTTGGAATGTACCTCACAAAACATCTGCAGCAGCTGGAAAGGCCACAGAAGTACCTCACAAAGAGGATTACTGGCCTCAAACAAATGCCCTACACTGACCGTCTCAAAAAACTTCAGCTTTACTCCGTAGCATATTGCGTACTCCGCAGTGATCTCTGCCTAACATATAAAGCTATGTCAAACCCAGAGCTGTTGGACATGCTACACCTAAAGAAATCCCAATCCCTCTGAGCTACACGCTCTAGAGACGTAAACCTTGTCACCACAATAAACAGGACATGCTGGAGGGAAAGATTCCTGTCCCAGACACTTCCCATACTCTGGAACAGGCTACCTATCTATGTCAAGCAAAGTTCTTCATTAGCACTCTTCAAGAAAAATCTTGATGAGTGGATGGTTAATAAGAAATATACCCTGGGGATCACTTCTGTGTCTCTGCTCGACAGTGGCACATGAAAATAACTTTCTTGGGTGGCGTAAGCCAGGGAATCTTGTTGGCTAGGCTTACATAGGCCCTTGGGCAGATAGCCTAGTTCCTACCTATGAACCTATGAACCTATTATAGACAAGATCTCATTCTCCACTACTTGTCAAAACAATACCTCTCTCGAGGTAGCCTCCCATGTAAAGCTTCTAGGAGTCCTTATTGATGAACAGTTAAAAGCTGATACCCACCTACTAAACAATATGAAGAAAATCCACCAGAAACTAGGCATGCTCTACAACCATAACAGCTATATCATTCCCACTACTAAACTTGTACTGTCTAGCACCTTCCTCATTCCTTCTCTCCTATATGGTGCCCCACTTCTAACCAACCTTCAATCTTCTCTAAAAACAGATCTATCCTCCTGTTATAACAAAATTTCTAAGTTTGCTACTGGCTATAAATCCTCCTCCCACCACTGTAATGCCCTACACAAACTACATTTGCTCGAACTTCCCAACCATCTTACCTACATTCAACTTACTCATGCTCATAAACTCATCTTTAATCCCTCCATCTGCCCCTCCCTTGCCTCCTCCTTCAAAATGCACCTACCCAACAGACATCTAAGATCCAATAACCAGAATTTGCTTGAACTGCACAAGCTTGCTCAACCTCCAGGCAAACACCTACTATCCTTTTCCCTAACTCGCCTCCGGAATTCTTTGCCACCTCTTATTCGTACTACAGACAACCACTCTACCTTTAAGACCCTGCTTCATTCCCATGTCAAAACCCTCTGGGAATGTTCCTGCTCTCATCCCACATGACTCACTTCTTTTTTCCCCATTTCTCACACTCCTTTACTTCTCCCTTCTCTTCATCACATGGAGCTTCTCTGACTACTACCATCTTCATTTTTCTCATTTACTCCTACTCTTGCTCTACTTTTTTTTTCTTATTGTCCCACCCTTCTTATATTCAACAATTAACACCTCTTATCCCCTATCCTACTTTAACTCTGCTAAGATTTCATGTAAAACTGTAATGTCAACCCTGTGTTATTTCACATTGTAACAAATCTAACAGGAATATGCACCAATGGATTTTTCTTATTTTAATTGACTTATTTATGTGTGTGTGTGTGTGTGTGTGTGTGTGTGTGTGTGTGTGTGTGTGTGTGTGTGTGTGTGTGTGTGTGTGTAAAATTTTACCTTTTGCTTTTTTGACTGTATTTTCACTCCAATCGTAGATGTTTTGTCATGTTGTATAATACCATTGTTCTTCAATAGTATTACATAAATGTAAATGCATTGTCTTCATATTACATTGTTGTTCATGGAGTTTTCTCCCCAGGAACCCATTGAAAATGAGCTCTTCTTGGCCCAGTGGATTATCCTGGTAAACAAACTGTAAAATAAATAAATAAAAATATAGTTGTATTAATTTCAGTGCAGATTTCTGAGTTCTGCATCAGACCACACAATACATTGTATTTCAAAGTTATTCTTGTATTATGTGAGTTGTGTAGATAACTGTCAGTAAAGTTTGAAGTCCATCCAGGGCAGAAAAAAAACAATTACAGAAACATAATTCTCAGGATACCCCCAGTTACACATATAATTCATATGATATCAACTGCTATACATAGATTTTGTTATTTAATATTATCTTCATATTGTTATTTTTGATATAAATTACACTGGAATCCTATTAAAGAAATTGGAGAGTGCTGGATTAGAATCTTGCCTTGTCTGTGTTGTTGGAAATGAACTTACATCTGGTGCCACAAGGAAAGCTATGCAACAGGTTTATTTTTTTACAATCTGTACTGTCCACACTGCTGACTACCGCACAGCACTGCTTATCGTGTTTGCACAAACTAAGGCAAAACAAGTAACAATGTTTCTTTTTTGTCTGCAGCAGTGAACCCTGTTTGTGCATAGGTGAGCAATGTGTGAATATTACAGGTAAAAGCTAATATATATAATTTTTGGAAAGAATGTTTATGATTGTTTATCATTAAAAAGATAATGTGGGACTCAAACCATAGTCTGCCTATCTTATGTATTGTGTGTCTCAGCATCTTTAAAAGGTCTAATTTATGCCATCATTATTATCCAATATGCTGATCACAGTAAAATGCCTCTTGATTGTGCTTCCACTGCAACTGACATTAATTTTTACTTTGTGTGTGCTAAGCCATGCACCACACAAATATTAATAATTACAAAGCTCTGGATTTGAACTATTAAACTAATGAAATTACAAAACACAGTAGGAGTGTGTTATCTCTTTGCCACAGACACAACTTTGCAGCAGCAATAAAATCATGAGAATGTAAGCAATTCAAATTTCCTCTACAGTATTAACAGGACATACACTTGCACATTCTCATTTGACTGTAAATGTGTGACTTACATATTTACCGCAATGAGTGATCACACAATCATTTATGAATTTGTTTGCACAAATGCATTGCTGTCTTCCCTTTGTATTGTGTTCATTCTTCCCTTATCTCTGCTGTAATCTCAGACATGCAGTCTATAGAGCATCGTATAGCATTCTCCTTTACTTGTATGATAAAAATAAATGACAGTGAAAAACATTTATTTAACACACATAGGATAGTTTGGCTGTTACTGAACAAAAACTGATAAATGTATGCTGTATTGTTTCATTTAAAACCTTGATGAACTTAATTCCACACTTTGGAGGTATATCTTTAGTGACATGCCAACTTCAGGGAAGATTATTTGAATTGCTGTTGTATTTTCCTTTTCTCTCACACTAATCATTCGCAGTTGTAATCCATTAGCAACTAAAAGTGGTGTAGAGCCTACGCTATGTTTACATCTGTAACACAAAATCAAAAGGTTGGTATTTAGCAATTCTAATGAGTTCACACTGCATTTGCATCTTTGCCATGCTCAGAGGGCTGAAGCTACACTATAAAAAGGTAATTGTGTAGCTAGGGAACTTGAAGTTGAGGAAACTTGTATATTTGGACAAAACAGAAGTTTGGTATTAATTTGATGGTGATTTATCTATAAAGAAGGCTCCCAATTTGGATAAGGTATGCTTGTATTATTCTAGATTTTGTAAAATTTTGCAAATCTATTTATATAGCCAAGGGAAATGAAACTTTTATCCATATGCAGTTCTTATAAGTCATTTTGGCAAACACATTTTTGGCAGGCATTTACATGTCGCAGATAGGTTGTACACTTTCATCACAAGTATTATTTTAAAATTTGTGGGTTTGACAATATTCTATGCTATTGGAGATTAATATATTGTATGCGTCACTGACTCAAATGTTATGCTTCTGAGATGGCCCTGGACAATGTCCAGGAGACTGGTGGGCACAGTGAGAAGTGACTGCCAATCAAAAATTGACTTTCTTGTAAATGTGTACACATCCTGATAACTGTGGGAAAGCATATATATAATTAATTCTTTGGTACTCCTTGGTTTGTAGGAACCACCCTCTGTTTGTTGTTTTGGAGTGGGGGGAGCCACCTACCATTATGTGTTGCAAGAACAAAAGTGTGTTTTAAGTGATTTTCTGTTGAAAATGTGTAGGCATTCTGATATTTCATTGGGAAACATGATACATTACTTAAGTGGTATTTCTTGGTTTGGACAAACCTTGGTTTCTGTGTGAGGGACATGGAACAATCATATAGCATTCAGGTTTACTTAATGAGAACTTTTGTTTCCAGTGCTTAATGCTGACAAATATGTATGTAAGCAATACACTAGTTATGTGATGTTTACATGGTTTATCCTTCTCTGTTTTATGTCATATAGGATTATGGCAACCAAGCCTACAAATCCATGTAAACCCCCTTTCCGTGACTCTAAAACAAGTGATACTTCAGGCTTTTAAATGCCATGGAGCCTTTCTGTTTGTGAAAGGATGTCGGGATATGACTTCCAGAATGCAGATTTGGAACCATTTAGTGAATGATGTCAATGGAGTAGGAGCATGCAACAGAAATTATGATCAAGTGCATCATCAGACCACTGATATGAATTCATCAGCCTGGAGGAGAGCAGCTGCAGTTGCCCAAGAATAGCTGTCTATGGGGGGGGGGTCCTGCTACAGAGCCCCCACTGACACCAAATAAAGAGTTCCTGTCCAAGTCCTGTTAAAGATACAGACAGCTCAGTGGAAACTAAACACCATGTGCTTGATGTTGGTGGTGATGTGGCTAGGAGGAGAAGTGTGTCCCAGAAGCAGCTTCCAGGTAAGCTTACATATGGCAAGTTTTATATTTGCTTGTGTACTGAAATATATTTTATTTATTTATTTGCAGTTGGTTTACCAGGATAGTCCATTGGGCCAATAAGAACCCGTTTTCAATGGAGTCCTGGGGAGAAAAGCTCCACTTACAAAAAATTACAGCAGTTTACAATTTCTATCATCTGTAGGTTAAAGACAAAGCTTAAAAAAACAGTGGTAACAAAAAGATTACAGCAGTATAGAACGTCAGTCATTTGTGGTTTCAAGACAAACAAACATTAAGCAATTACAATGCAATTTTTATGTTTCATTTTGTAGAAGGACAAGATTTAAGCAGGTACAATAAAAAAACATTTTTTAGGTTAAATTTTGTAGAGAGAGAGAAAGAAAAAAAAAGCATTGCTGTAGTAGATATATAGTTTCTTGAGTGGAGTAGTAGGATTAGAGAAGAATAACATGGCATTGCAGTTGGCTTATTATTTGGAGTCTGGTAATATATGATATAGTTGCCTGAAGGGAGTGGAGAATAGGTTATGAGGGGTGGGAGCAGGAGCATTTCCATGAAGATGTTAGATGTGAGTGCAATGATTTTTTTAAAAGCAGGGAGGTTGGTGGTGATGCGGATGGAGGGAGGAAGGGAGTTCCATAGGTGTGCCAGGGCAAACGACAGGAGGTTTTGTCCTGGAGAGCAAAGGGGTTTGTACAGCTCTATTAGGTTTTGGTTATTAGATCTTAGAAGTCTTTGTGGCAGGTGCATTTTAAAGGTAGAGCTGAGGTAGGGACAGATGGAGGGATGAAAAATGAGTTTGTGAGCAAAAGTGAGCTGTGTATAGGAGAGATAGTTGGGAAGCTCTAGCCAGTTAAGTTTGTAGAGAGATGCACAGTGATGGGTAGATGATTTATGGCTAGTGGCAAATTTGGCAATTTCATTATAACAAGAGGGCAGTTTTGTTTTGAGAGATGATTGTAGGTTTGTTAGTAGAGGGGCACCATAAAGGAGTGAAGGGATGAGGAATGTAGTAGCGAGAGTGAGCTCAGTAGATGTAGTGAGGAATCGATTGTGTCGGTAGAGCATGCCAAGTTTTTGGTGTTTTTTATGTTTAGGTGTAGGTGACTACTGAATTTAAGTTGGTCATCAATCTGGACTCCTAGTAGTTTGGTTTCAGATACCAGTTCAGGATGTGTGTTATTCTGGCTAGTGATGGAGAATATTTTTTTATCAATGGTGTTGGTTTTTGAGGGGGTAAATACCATAAGTTTGGTTTTTGATGCATTGAGTGTTAGATGATTGTCCTTCATCCACTGTTCTGTGGTGGAGAAGGCGTCTTGAGTCAGTTTTAAGAGATTGGGGATGGATGAGGCTGCACAGATAATTGTAGAATCATCTGCATATTGAATAAGTTTAGCATGAGGAATTGAGTGGAAGAAATCATTTATGAATATATTGAAAAGGAGAGGACCCAAAATGGAACCTTGGGGGGACACCAGTGGGTATGTTAAGGAAAGAGGAGATTTTTTTTTCCACTTGACAGCTTTTTGCCTGTTGGAGAGATAGCTGGTGAACCAATTGAGAGAGGAAGGGGATAGGTTTAGGTTAGACAGCTTAGTCAGGAGAAGGTTGTGAGAGATAGTATCGAAGGCCTTAGAGAGGTCAAGAAAGAGGGTAGATACAGTAGAGCCAGAATCTCTGGCTTTATTTACAGTTTCCAGGAAAGAAAGGAGGGCAGTCATGGTGCTGTGACTGAGTCTGAATCCATGTTGTGTGGAAGTTAGTAAGTTATTATCTAAGAGATAGGGAAGGAGTTGAAGATGGATACATTTCTCTAGAAGTTTTGATATAGGAGAGAGGATGGTGATGGGACGAAAGTTAGTAATATTGTTATTATTGCCTCCTTTGTGCAGGGGAATGATGAATGCCCTTTTCCAGAGTTTGGGTACAAGACCTTCTTGAATAGAGCGATTGATTAGGATGCTGATGGGGAAGGCAATGGCTTCGGCAGCTATGCTGAGGAAGGATGAGGGAATGTTATCGGGGGCATTGGTGCATGGTTTCAGCTTTTGCAGGAGTTTTCGTATGGTAGAAGTAGGAATGGGTTTTAGGGAGAATGGTGGGAGTTGAGAGACTGGGGATAAAGGGGGAGACAAGAGTGGAGATGCAGAAGTAGGGGGTGAGGAGTTATGAGAGAAATATGAGCTTAATTTGTAAATAGAGTCTATGAAGAAGGAGTTGAATTGAGTAGCCAGATCTATATCTAGTGCATTTGGGTCTGGGCATGGGTTTTCTGTTGAGCCAGGTTTTAGGAGAGTAGTGATCCCTTTCCAGAATTTTTGAGGATTGGTTTTATGGTTATTTTGGAGTAAGGAGAAGTAATTCTGTCTATCTGCTGTGATAAGCTTTTTAACTGTATTACAAAGTGATTTGAATTCATTAAGGGTGGTGGGAGTTTTGTTTCGTTGGTACTGTGTCCAGGTTCTGTCTCTGCGTCGCATGGCAGTTAATGTGTTTTTTGTTAATCAGGTTAACCAGTTAACCAAATATATAATTTCACTAATACTTCCTGGGAAATGTATTTTTTCTGTACCTATTGATAAGTTAATAGAGTCATAAGATACAGTTGTTTAGTGCACATGGGTGTGGGTGGTCTTGTCAGACAAAGTTCAGTCTCAGCTATTTCTTACAAGACATATAGATGAGTGTGTATTTGATGTCCCCCTGTGTTATTCCCATTGTGATGGTTAACTGCTGTCCTTTCTTACTTTATTTCTTCCAGGACCATCCTCATTACAAAGTGTGAAGACATCTGCACATGGTAAGCAGATGTCTATTTGCTTATTAATAACCATTCTTTAGATATACAAATTATCTGTATGTGTGAGGTGGGTGTAATGTGTATCCATATTGCTGTATCATCTGCGATTGTGTCACCAGTGTTACTTTGTTATCACACAAATTGGTTTAATATATAGTGTGGTAGTAATTTAGTTCTTGTGTTTGTTGTTTATTATCACAGGTGATCCTAGCAGCTGAAATGTAGGACTTCACCCACCTGATGTTGGAGTATTGTCATGCTCTGATGATAATGGTGGCCAAATGGAGGCACAGTCAGGAAGTGCTGAGACTGTATCTGAAACTGAGGTTGTGACTGACCCATCCCCTGCATTTCCTTCAGACCCAATCAGTATGCCTACACATACCCATTCCACTGATCCCTCAGATATTGTAGAGGTTGAGAGTGACACACTTGATCAAGGTAGTGTGGCTACTGCGGCTTCAGTGCTGGTCAACTCTGTCCATGGCTAAAGTGTGGGTGAGGTGCCAAACAGGAAGGTTGGTAGGGGTTCTCAGGAGAAGCTTGTTGTCCACCATCTACCTGACCCTGGTGTGTTATTACGTGCCAGTCGACATATGTTTAGGAACATCATGGAGGCACAGGCATGTTCCATTAGGGCCTCTGAGGACATGCTTAGGTTCTAGATGTGCCACAGGCTGATGTGTGTAACTGCCTCTGCCATGTGGCTGATTCAGTGGATTGGAGGATTGATGGAATGGGCAGTGTCTGTGATGGAATATGTGCTGAGAAGGGAACAGCATCCACATGGGCATAGGTCAGTGATATCATCTGCTGTTAGCTAATGTAGTCATGCCTGATCCTGCTTCCATAGTGGCATGCTTTCCACTGTTCCGTCAGTGGTTGAGGTGTCCACTTTCAGATGTGGTAGGCCATGGAGTGATGGACTTATGCGTAGTCATAAGGACAGTTTGTCCAGCAGATATTGCTCATGTCTGCGTAGCATCAGCACATCTGACCATGGGCATGGACTTACCAGTGCAACTGCTGGCAGAGTCAGTTTCATGGTCAAGGGTGACGACAATGAACTGATACCTCTACCATGCATGGCTCACACCTGTCAGACTTCCCAGGACATAGAGCTAGCACAGAGCTTGGCTGTGCTCATGCAAACACAAACACATTTCACATCGACTGCCCATATAGACACACACACACACACACACACACATAACAGGTACATGAGACATTAGTGAGGCTTGCAGGTCATTTTGTTTCATTGTTCATTTTATTAATTAAGTACATTTATGCTTCCCTGTCTTTCTTACTCACACACACTCTCTACTTTTATGTGAGCCTTATCCTCCTGCCTCCCAAACAATAACCTGTGCAAATGATGATAACTGTGCCATCACCTTGTTTCTATCTTTTGGATTCAGGGATACATACATATTTTTTCTAATGCACAGGGTGCATAGTCGACTGAACGCATAGGATATATGTGTTGGTGATGCTATTTTGAAGATTGTACTGCTTTCTTACAGCCTTTTTTACTGCTGTGAAAAATACCTTGAAATCATTGATACATCAGTGTGGCTTATTGCTCCAGTTGTGAGAATGTAGGTTCATAGGTTGATAGGTTCATAGGTAGGTACTAGGCTATCTGCCTGAGGGCATTTATAAGCCTATCCAGAGTGTGTTGGCTTTCACTGCCCCATTGATTAATTAATTGATCCTCTGTCAAGAAGAGCCAATGAAGTGATCCCAGAGGTGTATTTTTTGTTACCCATCCACTCATCAAGGTTTCACTTGAAGAGTAAGAGTATTAGCGAGGGGCTCTGCCTGATGTAATTTGAAATTTTGTTCCAAAGCATGGGGAGTCTCTGTGACAGGAATCTATCCCACCAGCATGTTCTATTTATTGTTGTGGTGAGGTTTAGCTCACTAGAGTGCATGGCTCGCAGTGACTTGGATTTCTTTAGGTGGAGCATGTCCATCAGTTCTGAGTTGGACATGGCTTTGTAAGTCAGGCAGAGATCACCTCTGAGTAAGCGCTATGCCACTGAGTACAGCTGGTGTTTTTTCAGTCGGGCTGCATAGCACATATGTTTGAGACCAGTAATCCTCTTGGTGAGGTACTTTTGTGGTCTTTCCAGCTGTTGGAAGTATCTTGTGTGGTACATCCCAAATGAGGCATTGTACTCTATGATGGGTCTAATGAGTGATGAGTAGAGGGGCACTACAACCTCTTTATTTCTAGATGCGAACCCTTTAGTAATTAGATGGGCCACATAGAAGGATTTCCTAACTACTTTGGCAGTATGATTGTCAAAGGAGAGATTACTATCTACCTGGGTCCCCAGATCTCTTATTACATCTTCTGTATTAAGGGGGCTGCCACCTATGTGGTAATTCGTGGGACTTGGGGATTTTTTATTGTGTGCATTTTTGATGCATGAGGCCTATTAGCTGATAAACAGAAGTCATCTATTGACATAAGTCAGTGCTGTCACATACTGATGTCATTGCTGGACAACTCACACACCTTCTACTTAGGTTCATCTGCAAGTAACTATATGTGAGTATCTGCCATTCATTTGTATTCTTTCCCTTTACTTTCCTGTTCCAGGTCCAACACTTACCTTGATACTCCTGCAGTTACAACTGTTTTAATTCAGGGCTGACTCTGTATGCTAGCAGTACACAGGCATTACATGTGTAAGTAAAGGTTGTGAGCATCGCCTTGCATCAGTTTTACTGTATATATGTGCTTAGGATGAAAGATGTCCCTCATAGGTGGTCAGCATGTGTACTATCAGTTGCGTCTTGGACAGGGCAAGGGCATATTGTGCATGCCTATGTCTACCTATAGCCACAGCAGCTGGTAGTTCCCCTTCTGCATCCTCAGCTGCATGTGGCTGTGGTGATCTTGCCAGTGGTGGTGGAATCTGTGCTCCTTCTCCTTAGTGTTCCTGTTGCAGGCGTTTTCTCAGGATAATATTGTGTAGGATAGTACAGACAGTAAAATGACAGCACAAGTACTGGGGTCATACCTCAGGGCCCCTGATGTATCTAGGCATTGGAATAGTGACTTCAGCAGCTCAAACACATGCTCTCTGATATTTCTTGTTTGAGCTTGTGCTTCATTATATCATTACTCCATAGGTATGTGTGCATGTATTTCTGATGGGCATCATCAGCCATGGTTCCAGTGCATGCCCTTCGTCACCCGGTAAATGACCTTATGGGATACCCCCCCTGAAAAACCTCTGGTAGAGCTGAGAGTTGTGTCAGATATGGGAGTCATGGTAACTGCCCAGGTTGCCAACACACACTTTCGAGATGATTCCCTTAGTGTTGCACATGACCTGCTGGATGATGAAGTGGAAGCCTTTTCTGTTTATATAGACCCTTCCCTGCTCCCCAGGTGGTGCTTTGATCTCAATGTGCATGCATTTTATGGCACCCAAGACGCCAGGGAAGTGTGCTTTGGGGTAGAAATCCTGCATAGTTGTAGCTCTGTCCTCAGGGTTACAGGGGAAAATATATCAAGTCACTGGAATGTTGTAGTGTAGCATTCAGAAATTGATGTAGGACCCTGGATGCTGATGCCTGTGACACCCCCAGCTGTACCCTGTTGGTCTCTGGAAGGTTCCTGTAGCTACAACTCTAAGTGTTACGCATACCTTGGTCTCAACAGGTATTGCTTCTCCTCCATTTGCTCTTGCTATCGGTTGAGGATGTCAGAGGTTGCAGAGTTCCTGTAGTGTGTCGCTATCCACCTTGTAGTACTCTACTATTTCCACATCATGCAGACCATGAAAAGTTAAATGGGGTCTTAACACCATTCTCCTTCTTGGCCGAGGTCTATTAACAGTATCAGCAGCATAGAGTTGTGCCTGTTGCACATGCACATACAGACAAGCAGCAGCAGCCTCTAACATTCTTTTCTGTATAGTTTGGTTTCCATGGCTGTATTCTAATGGGTTTTGGAATTCGAGGCCAAAACCTACACTGTGTGTACATGATTGCTTTATAGCATGTAGAAAAGCTCCTCCATCTTGGATTGGTTTATTAGCATACAGTTCAGCAGCTTATGCTGTAATTCTCATGCCACGGGTTTACCAGGTTTGTGCAGCTCTATGTAGAACTGCTTACTGAATGTAAATTGGTGTGCTACTGTGTCCATGCCATGCCATGTGCATAGATTTAGCAAGCCATGTAGGGTTTATTGAATTCATCCCCTGATCTCAAATTTAAATCAATTGCAGTTAACATGTGAACAAAGAATAAATCCAATTAAGGTGGTGCTGTTGCCTAAAATATTATATATAATCCAAACAATATTTGTTAGATTTATTTATGACTGCAGTAGTAATAGTTTCTGAGGCATATTGTAAATTTAACACAACTTACAAATACACAGCTTAAAATATACAGCTTATAATACAAACAATGCAAATTGTTGCACTGAAATAAATAAACCATTATGAAAATATTGTCACACTGCATGCTGCATGTCGACAGTTGTTATATATTACAATACCTAAATGTCTACTACCTTCTGTCTGTAGGACAGAGCATGGGAAGCACATCTCACTATGCAAGCAGTGTTGGTAGTACCGATGTTTCTTCTGCACCCTTCTCTTTGGAATCTTGCTGTCTGATAAATCATTTGTACTATGCTGACCATATTCTGTCTTAGTTTTAATCTCTGAAGCAGCTACATGTTGTGTAGTATGGCAAAGGTGAGAAACACCTGAGTTAGTTGATTTACTGTATACAGTAGCACACCCCAAGGCATCTTGGCAGCTGAACTTCCCCTTCAGGATATCAAGCTCTCTCAAAAACAGCTCTGTGTAGATTTTACCAAATGCCTAGTTGTACTTAGTGTATTTCTGGGGAGTGCTTTCTGATGTCACCATCCATAGTTGTAGTGCTTAGCTCAATTGCCTGTTGTAGAAATCACCTGTTGAATGTATAAAAGAACATACATTTACTGTCAGTAGTTCTTTACTGTAACACTGTCCCCACATCACTGGTGTTTGACAGTTGACTGTGGATAATGTAGTACCTTAGATATAACTCTAAGATTTCCTGCTCTTCCCGTGAAATATATACCTGAAAGAATGCCTGCCACAGTACACTCATCTGCCACATGATGCTGTTATGAGAAATCCCTAGGCAGATACAGCATACATTTATGATTATGTAGCCAGCATTATATACAAGCTAGATACTGACTGGGGTGAACTGCTTCCTATTCAAGATACCCCTCTGTACCTATTGAAACATGGATCACAGCATGATTGCCGTCCATTGTACCTAGCACCATAGGTTAACTTGTAACTATATCAAAGTACCTATTTGGGGTATAATGCTAGAACACACTTACTTCAAGGGCCTGGTTGAGGCACAGGAGTTCAATAATAAAAAATAATTAGCTAAATAAAATAAATAAATGACAATAATTGGACTTCATTATTAAAACATACTCCTAGTGCAAGTGTTATATAACAAAGACAATCACAAAACTAATAATTAATGAAAAAATAAACAATTAAGGTAACTTAAATAAACTTATTGTAACCAAGCTCCAAATTTAAACCAAAAGGTTAAATAGCATTAGTCTTTGCAATGCATGTAGCTTCCTTGTACCTCAATGCATGTTGAGCAGAAAAACCTCCACTACTATCACTGTGTACTTACTTCAGAACACATTTGAAAATAAGACATCTCTATTATGTTTAAATAAAAGAATGATCTGTAGCTAAATTCACAATTGTTGCATTTCCTGGAAAAGAGTTTTAAATTGCTTGATGGTCTCTTGTACATAATACAACTATCAGGGGCAACATATGACATAAATAACCCCTTTACTAGAACTAGTAAAATTATCTTTTATTTATTTTATTTTAAGTTGAAAATTCAACTTATTAATTTTATCTAAAACTTGATTAAAACTGCAAACACTGCAAGTTTTGCAATGACCATACTTGGTTGGTCATTCATACATGCACACATATGAAAGAGATCACCCCCGGGATTCATGATTCTCGGCGCAAGGCCGGTGTAAGGCTTGCGCCGGCAGTGCAGTGTATAATCAGCGTAGTAGCGCCATATGCATAGTAATGAGTGCGTGCTGCAACCACAGACACGTGTAGAGGGCACGTGAGCGAGCCGGAGTAGGATGCGGCCGTAGGCGTGGCCAAGCCGGCAGGCGATGAGCAACCTAAAGTGCTGACTTCCACAGGCTGCCTGCAATAGTAACCGCACCAGCCAGGGTCCGTGGATAATGAAACGTACGCAGAGTATGCAACATAGTACCCATCCACACAAAACGGAGAACCAAACATTAACCCACGAAGTCCAAATTGTACCGTCAAGGAACAAAGGATACGCTGCATCGTAATACCGTGTCGTCGCAATGCACTGTCAGTGGGCATACCCAGTGAAGGTGTACCGCAGCATGTCAGCGCGCCGCACCTGCACAGAACTAGCCACATGGGCACAGTCACCAGCAGTAGTGAGAGTACACAGCCGGGTAGCCGTGTCGATATAACAACAAGAAGGAAACCAGATACCTAAACACAGACAAACATGTGCATAGCAACATGTACTACACCAACAACGTGCCCGTCGCGCCACACATAGGGCGGCGTATGCCTAGCGAATATCCAGAAGCAGAACCCATGCATGCAAATGTAATACACAACAGCCCGTCATAGCATGTAACACGCACCCATATGCGACCGTGCACCCAACCCAGCCAGCAGTCTTGCGCAGCTGCACTACACTGGGTATACTTGAAATGTAGTAAGTATTGTCCTAGGCAGTGCCACGCAGGCAAATATGTACCCCACATGTTAACATCCCACCTCAGGTACAGATATCCAAATGGCTGCATGTGAATGTGTCAGCAGAATGTGCACATCGCATGTGGTATGGACCTGTCAGGCTTCATAGGTGTGAACCCCATAGGTGGGTGTACTGCGCCCATTACCACGGTGCCCATAACTGTACACATCTGGACAAGGCAGTATGTTCCAGCCACCGTACTGATGATTAGCTATGCAGACATGTCAAACACAACACATGCTGTTGGCTGGAACATCTGCTTACCAAGCAGGACGCCAACAGTGCCACATGCACAGTGAAGGTGGGACATCACGTTGAGAACAGCGTTGCGGATGGCCAAACACCTGGCCAGCATAAACGCAAAGGATGAAATAACATGTATATGCCTGGATGAATGGGTATGTCACATGGGAATAGGCGTAAAACTATCCAACACCAACCAATAGCCATGTGTACCAGATACAAACTGCCAGTAACATGCAGTAGTAATGCAGGAAAGGGGCATACACGATTGTGGGAATAGCACAGGACATCAGGCATGTGCCAAGTGTTAACTGCATGACACAAATGTCCAGGATGGGGCTCCCTGCAAAGAGGAACATGTGCCAACCCCACACCCCCACAGATGTACCGGCCCAGTGGAAACACATCCCAAACACACACCAACACTAATGTCCATCCACGGCAGCTTAGCGGAGGCAGGTCAAAGACCACCATGACGCGTGCAGCAAACAAAGACACGATGTAACCGTTGCCTAACTTTCAACAACCCCCACAGATAGCCAACGTAATGATAGTATGGACATATGCATGTAATGCTGCGAAGGATGTGTGGTAGTCCTCAGTATCACAGAGGTAGGTACACAGATACACTGTAATCAACACGTGGACGTATGTGCACTGTACACAGCATACCTGCATGTAATACACAGTTCAATCATGTGCCACAGAAATATACACATACCGAATGAGGATAGAGGATAGACAAGTGTGAATGGGACAAACTATGAACATAGGTTCATAGGTCCATAGGTACATAGTGGCTATCTGCCCAAGACGCAGCAACCCCTAGCCCATAGCTATGTTGCCTTTTGCACCAACCCTCCAGTCCAAAGATAACAATGCCTATGGCTATACTGCTTTACCTCTGTCAAAGCAGTGACAATGAAGTAATCCCTGGGATATATCTGCAATCCCCCATCCATTGGTCAGATCCCCCTCGAACAAGGCCCAGCGGGCACTCTGCCTCACATGTACTGCTGGGATGTTGTTCCACAGCATAGTGAGTGTCTGGGTGATGAATCTGTCCCTCCAAACATCCCATTAGACCGTGCTCAAGGTTCACATCACCCGCCCCTGTGGTTCTGAGGGATGGATCCATTAGGTGAAGCATAGTCATCAATATGGTTCGACATGGCCTTGTATGTCAGGCACAGGTCACTGACTAGAGCAAGCAAGTGGTGGTATGTGACTGAATGGAGCAGGAGTCCCTGTCAGTCGGGCAGCATAACACAAATTCCTGTCACCCTGCATCCGTCTGACGATGAACCTATGGGGCCTTCCCAGATGCTGCAGGTGTTGGGTCAGATATCCCCCGAACGAGGCAATGTACTCAATCATATACCAGGTCTAGGAGTGATGGTACAAGGAGATGATGACCTCCCCGATCTAGATGGCCGAATCCCTGCACCCATCAGGTTGTGCAATGTAGAAGGTCTACTGTTAGCGTGTGTGTCGAACGGAGATGGTGACTGACGGCACCTGGTTCCCAGATCCCTGGTAACTCCCTCTGTGCTCAGTGGATTGCCACCTATATGGCAGCAAGAGGTAACCATGTTCTTCCCGAAGGGTATGACAATGCATTTCCCGGCATTTAGCTGTAGGCCATGTCCTGGCACCAGATATCCATATCTGTGAGGCCCTTCTGAAGGATATCTGTGTCAGATGTCTGTCCCACTATGCACCCAGTTCACAGTCATCTGCAAACATTGTCGGCCTGCCCCCTGTGATTAGCTTGTACTTTGGAAATGTCAGATGCAGAAAAAGAGTGGACCCAGGACTGAGCCCAAACCCCAGGGGACACCGCCTGTGACCGGCTGTGAGTCTGACACGCCAGTGTCAGCAACTGCATGACCATGTGGTTGTGGCACTCTAATAGTTTGCAACCCATCCTGCGATCATGCGGGTCACATCCAAGCCGATGGGTTTATCAATGATACCTGAGGGGGTATTGTGTTGAAGGCCTTTTGCCAGGTCGAGGTAGGCTGTATGGACTGCCTGACCCTCATCAATGGCCTCATTGACTGTTCAACGTCAACCAAGTTTTAAAGCATGATCTGCACTTTGATCAAGCCAACTCTGCTGGGTTGGATACCAAAGCATCCGCAAGTCCCCTATGGGTCGTCATCTATGAGTTCCATTATGATCCTTCCCCATGGCTCTGCAGATAAGGCTTGTCAAGCTAATGGGATGGTAATTACCAGGGTCAGTGGAGGCACTGCCCCTGTGAAGTTAGGACTACAGTCACCGTGCGCCACAACTTGGGTCACGTGCTACCTGAGGTGAGGAGCTAAGATGAAACAGCCATCTAACTGTGGGTCCTAATCCTCAATGAGTTCGTGGGAGTACAGCCCGGGACACCAACTGGTCCCATGGATGCTGTGTTCACTGCCTTGGGGAGAGCATGTCCCACCTGTGCATTACAAGTGTCAGGGCCACAATCCTCTGGTACAGACACCCTCTCCATGTGGGGGAATGTTTGCAGAACCTGTACAGCCAGTATGTCGGCAATGTGTCCTATGTTCATTAAATGTCACATCATCCTGAACCCAGTCCGAGCATATCTGGGGAGTGTCCTCCCAGGTGTCCAACACTTAGCTAAAGAGGCCGTATGATTGTCCGTCCGAGTCCTTGGTGATATATCTGTCGGATGTTACCCCTGGATGATGTCATGACAGCTTCCTTAGTTCTTCACATATAATGAGCAAGGTGCTGTCATACCTTACAAGGATTCTGGCTCTGTTTTGTAGTAGCTACCTCCTTTAGTTGTAGAGCTTGTGTATGGCTGGGGTACACCAGACTGGATGCTTGGCATTGGTACAAAAGACTCACTGAGTTGTGTAAGGGATTGCCTGATCCATTGCAGTCACTGTAGGTGCTGGTAGAAGGCATATGCTGCAGTGATTCAGTGGCTTGGAGTAATGTTTACCACTGGCTCAGGGGCCTTAAAGGAGCACCACACTAGTGTTTAGAAGTGTGAAGTCGGCTTTTTGAGAAAGCCATATGTTATGGTAACCCGGCACCACCCACAGCATCGTGATGCCAATAGCAGAAGCTATTGTCCAAATAACATATATTATCAGTTTGATTATCAAATTATTCATTATTATTTATTCAGTTATTTGTTTTTAGCTTCTTACACTCCAAGTGAAACCCGGGTAAGACCGGTAGGAAGTGCTCAATGATCTACTTGTTTGGTGGTGTTATCTGACAATAAAGTGGGCGATTCTTTCCTATTGGGATTTCTTGAGGATGATTTAAATGGCAGTAACCTGCATCTTTGGAGGTACACCATTTGGTTTCAGTTCTGAATAACCTGGTTTTCGTAGCATTACATATCACGGGTAGTCAAACAGACATCCGCGACTGGGGAACATACAGCAGCATTCCAAACCCACTGGCCAGATGGACACAGTCCAACAAGTTCTATTTTCCCTCTTGGTAAAAGGGACCCCATTCCCTCTCCATGTTGGGGGGGGGGAAGGGATGTTTGGGGCACCCGAAACCCTTGGCCCCGGGGGCCCCCGGGGGTTTTGGGTTGGGGCCAAAAATTTTGTGAAAATTGTTCCCAGGTTTAAAAATTTTTCACTTTTTTTTTTTTTTTATTTTTTTTTTTTTTTTTTTTTTTTTTTTTTTTTTTTTTTTTTTTTTTTTTTTTTTTTTTTTTTTTTTTTTTTTTTTTTTTTTTTTTTTTTTTTTTTTTTTTTTTTTTTTTTTTTTTTTTTTTTTTTTTTTTTTTTTTTTTTTTTTTTTTTTTTTTTTTTTTTTTTTTTTTTTTTTTTTTTTTTTTTTTTTTTTTTTTTTTTTTTTTTTTTTTTTTTTTTTTTTTTTTTTTTTTTTTTTTTAAAAAAAAAAAAAAAAAAAAAAAAAAAAAAAAAAAAAAAAAAAAAAAAAAAAAAAAAAAAAAAAAAAAAAAAAAAAAAAAAAAAAAAAAAAAAAAAAAAAAAAAAAAAAAAAAAAAAAAAAAAAAAAAAAAAAAAAAAAAAAAAAAAAAAAAAAAAAAAAAAAAAAAAAAAAAAAAAAAAAAAAAAAAAAAAAAAAAAAAAAAAAAAAAAAAAAAAAAAAAAAAAAAAAAAAAAAAAAAAAAAAAAAAAAAAAAAAAAAAAAAAAAAAAAAAAAAAAAAAAAAAAAAAAAAAAAAAAAAAAAAAAAAAAAAAAACCCCAACCCCAATTTCCACATTTCTATGCCCCCCGGTGCCCAAAATTTGGGCCCAAAAAGGCCTTATAAATTGCTGCAATTCCCTTGGGGTAACGGGGTTTTTTCCCGGGAATATGCAAAGCGTGTTTTAATTAATGAAAAGGGGTGCCCAAAAATTAAAAGGACCTTTGCGAAATCCCCGTTGTGAGCCTTGGTATCCTCCCCCCCACCAAAAGGATGTTGGGGTTTGGGTTAAAAAGCCAAATTGGGGGTTTCCGGGGTATGCAGTTGGGGCTGGTTTTGGGGAAATTTTAATTTTTCCCGTGGGGGGAATGTTTAAAACCACCCCCCTCCCCCTTTAAAAGGAAACCACCACGGGAGAATGTAAAGCGGTTTTTAAAAAATTTTTGGAAACCGGCCCAACCCCAGTTTTTCCAAATGGGAAAAAATTTTTCCAAATAACAAATTACGAAAAAAATTTTTAAATTTTTAATTCAAATTTTTTTAATTACACCTCCCGGTAAGGGCATCAAAAAAATTACTTTTTTGGGGGACTAAAATAAACATTCCCTTTTACAAATTTTTCAGAACCTGCCTTTTTTACCCTTTTTTCAGTTTAAACCGGGCCAGCAAAAAAGGGGGATTCCGTCCATACTGGGAACAAAGGGCATTAAACCCATCCAATGGCACACCAACAATTTCAATTTTAAAGGAAGGTTTCCTTTTGGGGAAAAATTTCCTGTAAATATCCGTCTTTAAAAGAACACCTTAAAGGAAAAAATAGGACCCCCAGGTTTTGGTTTGGGTGTTAAATCGGACAAAAACAGTCCCGGTTTATTTCCAAAAATTGACCCCCCTGAAGGTTTGTTAAAGCGGGGTTGCAACCGGGGACCCTTACAAAACCTTTGGGTTTAGAAAACCTTTTTTCCCAACCCTAATTGGGTATAAACAGCCATCCCCATTAACAAAGCACCAGGTAAAAACCATGGAAATGGAACAGCCCAACCCAATTTCCCTAAAATTTCCCATAGGGAAAAGGTGCCAAAGAGGACCCAAAATTGAAAACCCGGAAAATTCCAGCTGCATCGGATAACCGGGAAAACGATAGGGACTACGGACACTAACAAGCACCAAAGGGCGTGTTTAATTGAGAAAAAAGGGGGTCCCTTGAAATGCGGAAAAAATAGGGGAACAAAAATCCCCAAAATTGTCAACCTGGGAAGGCGAAAAACCACCCCAGTCCCACACCAAGGGTTTAATTTACCTGAATTGGGCCTTTGGGACCGGGGGTTCAGGAAATCTCGGTTTTTGTTTGGCAAGATAATCCCGTTGTTCCCCCGGGGTTTGGGTTAGACAGGGCCAAAAACCCCCCAACAAAAAAAGGGGCCAAAATCTCCACCCATTGCAAATGAAGGTGTGAAAGGGGGTCGGGGTTACCAGGGCCCGGGGTAGGAAAAATTCCCAGGGGTTTTTTGGAAAACCTTTCGCCCGGGGGAGGGGGCCCCCCTTTTAACTAAAACCCCCAAAATTTAACAAAGCTCCAGGTAAGGCTAAACGGGGGAAATACAGATAGGGACTACAGTGACCCCCCATAAAAAAGTCAGACCCCCGTCAAATCCCCGGTACACACCCTCTGCCAGCAAAAATGGGGATCACTCGTTTCCATACTGGGAAAAATGGGGACCTGTGGAACACATAAAATGGCACACCAACAACTTCAACTAGGAAGGTCATAGGATGGTTAAACTTGGCTTTCCCCAAATTATAAAGAACATCCTTCAATAAATTTAAATAGGATCTACATTTTTTGGGTTTGGTGTTATTTTGACAATACAGGGGGGAAATTTCCAAGGGGGCCTCTGAGGTTTATTTAAACATTTGAAACCTGCATCTTTATTTACACCATTTGGGTTCATTTAAAAAAAAGGTTTTTGTAGCACTACATAATATGGGTAGTCAAACAGCACCCGGGTTTTGGGGGAACATACAGCAGCAGTCAAACCCACTGGCCAGATGGACACAGTCCAACAAGTTCTACACTTTACATATACTTTGGTGTCCTTTTAGGCCCCCAAAAATTTTAACCTTTCCCAATTTTCCAGTCCAACGGGGGCCGGGGGGTAACAGCCTGACAAAGGAACAGCTAAATATGCCCCACCAGCGTGTTTAAGGTTGATGACAAGTGTCCATGAAATGCAGGACATATAAAAAATCCCCAGTTTGGTCGAGTCCATAAAGTGCTCCACATCCCAGTGCACACATGAAGGATGTGTAATGGGTACCTCAAGGGTTGCAGCCATGGGATCCTGGGTATGCAGAAATGGGGCTCGGTGTTGTTTGGCAGATAATCCTTGTCCGCCCTGGGAGGATGGGGGTTCAACCCCCCTTAAAAATCCCCACAATTTAAATGCAAAAGGCATTCCACCGGGAATTAGGGTAAAAATGAAAAGGGGGTTGAAATGGGGGTTACAACCAGTGGTCCGGGAAAAAGGGGCAATTCCCCCCCATGGATGGCAAGGGGTAAAACCCAAAAAAAGGGGGCACCCAAAACCTGCAAATGGGGGGGAAAAATCAACACACCAACAAAAAACAGGAAATAAAAAATAGGGAAAACAAAAAGAACCCCCCAAATAAAATGGGACCGGGTTTTTAACGAAAAACTCAATTCCAGGAAAAATGGGGTTTATTGCTTCCAAAACCCCCCAAACAAAAATTTGGGCAAAAAACCTTTTTGGAACACATAAAGGGGACAAAACAACCCCGCAGGGAACAAAAGGAGGTAAAAACCAGGGGCCCAATAAAGAAAAATTTTTCTTTTAATTAATTTGGTTTTTGTCCCAAAATTGACCTTAATCCCACCAAATCAACACCAAAGGGAACCCGGCCCCTTAGGCAAAACCAAAACACCCCCATTTAAGGTTTGATGAAACCAGTCAACTAAAACCGCCCCCGGGTTTGGTCGGTATAAAGGGTTCCCATCCCAGTCCCACCCTAAGGTTGTAATTCCCTCATTGCACCAGGGCCTTTAAAATTTTCCTTTTTTGGGGTTAATTTTCCCCGCCCGGGGGAAATGTGGGTAAAAAGCACACCCTTCTCCCCACTAAAAATGCCAAAACACCCCAATAATGAAAATTATTGAAATTGTACACCCCAAATACCATTAAAAAAGACAACCCAATATAAATGAAAAGGGAAACCCAAAATAAAAGGGTAATTTAAAAGTGGAAAACAAACCGGAAAAAGTGGGACTAAGTGAATTTATACGTCCAAACCCCGGGGTTGGGGGGTTTTAAGCCCCTGCCCCCAAAAGGGGGGTTCATCGTTCCATACCCCCGGTGGGCCCCTTTGGGGAACCATCAAAATCCCCAACAATTAAAATGGGAAAGGTCTGGATTTAAAAACCAGGCCCCTTAAAAAACATTTTTAAAAATTTTGGATCCATTTTTGGGTTTTTTACCGGGCCTTGGGCATTGGGAATTGGGGGTTCCCTTGGGCCTGCACTTGGTTTCCCACCTTTGGGTTTCATTTGGGAAAATTTTTTGGCACCATTTGGGTGGCCCGCCCAGGGAGCCCTAAGCCCAGAAAAAAGGCCGGGGCCGCCCAACAACCACCCCACAATCCCTTGGGGCCTTGAACCCCAAAATTTAACCCAACCCAATAACAGAGGGAAAGCGGCCCGGGTAAGGGAACGGGGAACAAACAGCTGACAAAACCCCCAAAGGGAAAGGGAGGGTGTATAAATGCGGGAATAAGAAACCCCAGTGGCAAGCCGGGGCCCCCCACCCACCACACTAAAGGAAAGGGGTCCCGTAACCCACCCAGGGACCACAGGGGCCGGTTTTTTTGGCAAAACCCCAAAAACCCGGGAGGGGGGGAAGGGTTTCCCCCCTAAAATAAACCCATCCCTTTTGAAATGCAGGGGGGAAAAAGACACCCAACCATGTGGAGGAAATTTTTGGGGGCCCAACCCCAAATACCCAAACCAAAAACCGGTAATCACAGGGAAAATGGAAAACAGATGGGACCCCCGAACACCCCTAAAAAGGGGCAGAGGGGGGGAATACCCGTAAAGGGAATAACTGCCAACCAAAAAGGGGATTGTTTACCGCAAAAATCATTTTGGGACAAAACCCAAAACACAAAAAAACCACAGGGGCGGGGAAAAACCCTGGGGTTTCCCACATGAACACCTTTCGGGAATTAATGGTTTTAAGAATTACCAGGAATTACACCAATCCTTAAAAGGGGTTTCCCCTTTAGGCACAAAATCCAAAAAATGGGTGATGAAAAGAAAGGAAAATTTTTGGAAAGGGTCAAAAGGATGGTTCCCTTCTGCAGGGCCGCGGGAAAAACACAAAAAAGGGGAAGGGGGGGTTTTAAATACCCTTTTTTCTTTGGAACTCACAAACAATGCATTTACAGAAGCCCCGAATTTAACTACACACCTTAAACATTTTCCAAAACACCCATCCGTAAAAAATTTTGCTGCCAATACCCAAAAAAGGTTAACTTAAAGAATTGTTATCTTCAAAAAACAGTGGAAACAACAAAAGGGGAAAATTTTGGAACCCTGTATACAGAAACTACACCAAGCATTTAACCCCACCGGTTCTAAAAAGGCTTCAAGGCATCTTCCCCCCGGGGGGGTTCACCCTAAAAAATCCAAACCCAAAAGGGATTTTGTTGGGGCTCTGGATTTAACTCCCAAAACACGGGAAAACACCACCAACGGGGGGGCATCAACCTACACCCTACATGAACCCCCTTCAGAGGATGCTTTTAAAGGAATACCGGTTTAACTGGGGGGGGTCCCAGGCCCCCATACCTAGGGGGGGGGCAACATCCGAAAGGAAAGTCTCCCAAGGTATGTGCGAAGTGCCTAAAAGCTTTTCCCTTTCCCTGAAAGAGGCAAGCGGGAAACAAAACACACAAAAAACACACAAAAACAAAAAAAGGGAAGGGCCGGTCAAACCTTTTCGCCCCCTACCAGAACTCACTAAACATTGAGGGCATTTACAGCCCACGCTACCGGAAAAATTATGGGGGACAGCACTGCCCAAAAAGGCATACCCTGGGGGGGGGTATAAAATCGGCAGAGGCAAGGGAAACCCCGGAAAAGGGAAGGGGGGGAAGCAGAAGTCCCGCGGCACACGGGCCTGTTACCACCCAAAAGGGGTGGCGGCAATGGGTTTTCTGTTTTAAACCAAACCCCTAAACCCAGAGCAGTAAAAACCCACACAGGGGAAATGGGTTTGCCCCAAACCCCCCAATACCCAGGAAAAACCGGGGGCAGGTTGGAACCTTTGTGGCCATAACAGCCCCCTGGGGCACCTGGGGGGTCACCCAAAATGGCCCATCCCAAGGATGTTTGGGCCAGGCAAAAACCCCTTTAAAGGGGCACGGTGCCACCCCCCCCCCGGGAAGGGGGTTAAACCTGCCTCCTAAAAACACCAAAGCGGTTTCGAAGGGGAAAACAGACATGTTTCAGGGATAACCAGGCGGGGGGCACTGAAAGGGGTAAAAATACCCGGTTATGGGCAAGCTCAAAACTTGAATCGGAAACAGGGGCAAAAACCAACAAAAGGGGGAAGGGCGGGGGGAATTAACCTCCTTTGCCCCCACACAACAACAACCGGTTAGGGCCACAGGGGGGCTTTTAAAAAAGGCATTTTTTGGGGTACAATCCAAAAAGGGCTGTCCCAAGGTATGTGTTCCTCTAAAGCTGTTACTGGGGCAGGGGCCAACCCCGGGGAAGGGCCCAATTTGCCAGCCCCCAATGCATACACATGGGGCTTTTGGCATGGAAAGAATGTGGACCATCTTTGGGTCCACCACCAAAGGGAAAGGAAAATCCCAAAGGGGTTGGGTTGCAAAGGGGAAAAAGGGCATGCACTGGGGATCAAAAAAAAGGGGGGGGTCCCCTTCCCTTTGCCACTACACAGTGCTTTACGGGCGCTAGAATTAAAATGGCAGTGCGAAAAGGGCATACCGGGGGGTGGGGAACAGGGAATGGGGCCCAATCCGGTTGTTTTCAACAAAAGAAAGGCCATCCCAGAGGGCGGTGGAAAAAACACACACCACAACGGGGAAGGGCGGGTGCCCCTGTCCCTTTGCCACTACACAGTGCTTTACGGGCAGCTCCAGAATTTAGAACGCACGTCAAAAGGCATACCTGGGGGGGGCTTTGGGAGGCAAAGGACCGTGGGAAAAACAGAACCCGTTTTCCAAAAGGGGGGCTTTGAAAAAACCCGGCAATGCCGGGGGTAAAAAATACGGGCGGTTGCACTGAACGGGTGCCCACTACAACCTTAAGGGGCATGGCTCGGGAATTGGGAATTTGGGCATCAGACTTTGGCCCCCTGGGGCACCAGGGGAGCGGGAATTTTTGGCCGGGTCCGTGTCCCCAAAAACCAACCCCGGGGGCCCCGGCCATGCCCCAACATGGCGGTTCAAAAGGGAAAAAACATGCCCGGGGGTATAAAACCAGGCCGCGGTGTGCACTGTACTGTGTGTCCATCTACACAGCTGTTACTGGGCATGCTCAGACACTTAGAATCGGCACAGTGCAGACATGCATAAAATGGGGGGCGGGAGGCAGAATGTGGCCCTGGTGTGTGTCCACCCACACAACAACCCGGCCCCTGCCACGGGGTGGCAGTTAGGGGAAACAGGCATGCACAGGGGTACCATCAAGGGAGCGGTGTCTGTACTGTTTTCCATCTACACAGTTGCTTACTGGGCATGCTCAGACATAAATCGGCACAGTGCAGACATGCACATGGGGGGGCATAAGGCAGAATGTGGACCTCTGTTTTTCCCCCCACAACAGCAACCGGCCATGCCACGGGGTAGTTGCCGGCCCCGGGGGGAAAATGCAGGGGCGGGGGCACCCCCACACCACCATGGGCCCGGGTTAAACCCGGGGAACACATCACAGGGGGGGGGAACCAGAAGTACCATACCCCCCACACAGAAAAACCCGGCCCCCCGGGGGGCAGGCAAAAACAGGACACCCCTAACGGGGGGTGTGCATGCCCACACCAGTCTTCGGGGTGTAGCCTTTAGGTCGCAATGAAAATGTAACAAGGGGCCCGGGGGGAAGAATGTGGCGGTGTGTCCACCCAAAACACAACCCCAATGCCCACAGGGGGGATTGTAAAAAACCTGCCCGGGTATAACCCGGGGGGGGCCCGTATTTTCCACAAAATTTACCAGCTGACACAGAATGGCACAGTGCAGCTGTCCCACAGGGGGGGAAACAAATGTGGATTTTTCCCCCCAAAGGAAACCCGGCCCATGGACGGGCAAACAGGAAAATATAATGGGCCTGGGGTTGTACCACATGCCTTTTAACACGGGAATCGGACAAAACACCACAGGGGGGCCAAAAAATGTCTGTGGTTGCCACCCCCAAAAAAGGGTGACGGGGGGTTCAGGGAAAACACATCCCTTTACAGTTTGCCTGTACGTGTGTCCATCCACAGTTGTTCCGGGGATGTTGACACTTGAAAAACATGCAAATGCATACAAAAGGGGCCAGGGGGAAATGGGGACCGTGTTGTGAAAAAGGGAAAGGCCATCCCACAGGGTTTGTCTGTCACGGGTTGCAACCCTACCATGCTACCATAAAGGGGGGGGCAATGGTCAAGTAACAACGATGGAAAGGCTGGGTGACAACCATTTTTAAAACACCTGTCCAAAATGTATGGTGAAATTTCCCTTGGTCAAAATGTGTACAACCAAAACCTACCCTGTGCATACAGTTTTCAATGCCTTAAGTGCCAATGCATACACGGCCAGGTGTAACCCCCGGGCCCCCAAAATATGCACTTTGCCACTGAAACCCCTAAAAAACCCCCCAATGCAATTTTGGGGCCGGCGGGGCCAGGAACAGGGTAGGCCCGGATGCCACCATACGGCTGCCCCACGAAAAGGCGGTGTCTTTAGCCCCCCAACATGTGTGCAGGGAAATTTGTTTTTGCCCATGTATCCACAGTTTTTCCGGGATTTTGAAAAATGCCAAAACATAAAATGTACACCAGGGAAAAGGGGGATCTGTACCTTCCCTGTGGGGGGTGCACCAGGGGAGGTTGTCCAACACGGCCCCCTACATGTGAACCCACATGGGGGTGTCAAATGGGGGCTGCGCCGGAGGGGTTGTTGCAAATGTGTTTAAACCCCTGCCACATGCCTTTGGTGGGTGCGGGCATTGTAAAACCCCCTGCCATTGCATCCCAGTTTTCTATGTGCAAGACCCTGTGACATCCCTGGGGCCATTGCCCCTTGTAATTGCACACCCCCCCAAGGCGGGTTTCCCCATCCAAAATGGTGTCATGTCCCCACACCCTCCCCGGGAAAATTTTCCCTGTAGGGGTTTGGGCTTTCCAACCCCAACAGGGGAAAACCCAGTTGACAGGGGGGACATGCCCGTCCCAAACCACACTGTACACCGGGAAAATTTGTACCTCCCTTTATGGGGGTCATCCATGTAGGGTGTGTCCCCCTTTCCCCCTTTAGCCTGTGGGCCACCACCACAGGTCAAATTGTTTTGGCTGTCCCTTTTAGAGGGTGAAAGAAATTTGTTTGTACTGGCCTCCCCGGGTGCCTCCGAGGTTTTTTGTGTTATGAACCTTCCTTCCCCTTGAAAACCCCCCACTGTCTTGTTTTTCTACCACAAAAGGGGCCCTCTGCACCGGGGTTGTTTCCCATGGGGTTAAAACAGGGGATATTTGGGTACACATGGCCTGAACCGTGCCACCCCTAAGGTGCCCTTCTGCCCGGTTACACAGCAAATGCACCAATTTTTCGGGCCATGTAAGGGTCTTCCCCTACCCGGGACCCCCGGCCCCAGTTTTGGGGGAATTGGGCTTTCCTAAAACAATTTACATGTTCTGGCCCGGGCCCGGAAAGGGCCTCCCCAATAAACTTCTTTTCCTATATCCAAAGGGCTTGCCCTCTCCCATGACCCAAAAGGGAAAGCGGGAAAAAGGACCCCAGGGCCAAACCCCCCCATTCCCATGGTGCCTTCTCCCCCAAACAAAAATGAACACATTTTTGGCTTTCCGGGGAAGGCATTTTGTTAAAACGGGGCACCTGTGGGGGCCCTCGGGAACAGGAAAACCCAAAACCTCCCCAAAAAACAAAAAGGAGGGGGCAACAATAGCCAAAGCAGGGGCTTGTCCCCAAACCAACCCCCAAGCCCAAAAGGGGGGAAGGGGACACCATGAAACCCCAAAAACCCATGCCCCAAAACCCCCAACTGAACAAAAATAAACACAAAAGGCTCCTGGGGGAACTGAAACATAACCCCCGGCCCTCAAGGCACCCAAAGAAATGTCCAAAAGGAATGGGGCTTTGCCCATGCTGGTTTTCAAATGTAACCCCAAAGGCCACCCCCTGGGAACCTTTAATGGGTTTGCCCCTGTCAGCACAGTTTCCCCAAACCCCCCTGGGGAATGACACATGGCCCGCCCCCCTTTGGAATTCCGCCCCCTTCCCCCTGGTCCCCCGGGGTTTGGTAAGGAGGGCCCCCCATTGCCCATGCGGGCAGGCGGAAGGGAAAACCCCCCCCTAATACAAAGGAAAACAAAGGGAATAATTGTGTGCCAGGGGTCCCGCCCGGGGCAACCCAAACCCCCCTAAAGTAGGGAGGACATAGGGTAAAGGTGGCCCCCTTGAAAATTTGGGGTTAGGGCGCTGGGGCCCCCCCCAGATTCCCTCATCCCCCATACAGTTGGCCAAAACCCGGCCCCGAAGGAGGGAGTCCCTTTTCCCAATTTGGAAGGATCCCCCCACACCCCTCCAGGTTGGAAGAAAACCCCCATACACCAAAACCGGGAAAACCAGGGTAAACTGCCCTCCATTTTGGTTCAGCTAAAACCCCAAAACCCTCCCAAAAGGAACCTGCCGGGCCTTCCTGAAACAGGGTAGGGCTCTAAACCCCCCGCATTTTGGGTCATAACCCCCAAAATAGCCGGGGGAAACCTTTCCCCGGAAAAAAAACCCCCACAAAAGGGGGGTCCCATTTCCATGAAGGTAAAAACCCCCCATGCAAAACCCACAAGGGGGGGAATACCGGGTTCTTTTAACCATGGGGGACTTGCCCAAAAGGGATGTAAAACCCCCCCCAAAAGGTATGCCAGCCTTTAAAACCTGGGATTGGAATCCTCCCCCAACCCCGGGCTTTTGGGGCCCAAAACCAATAATGCCCCGGGCAACCCCAACAAAACATCCCCGGTGGGCCCCTAAAACCTAATCCCGTGGAAAACCACCCACCTCCCAAACCTTACAAATCCCGGGGGACCCCCGGGAAATGTCCCCCCAATTGATAACCCTTTGGGAAATTTGGGGTCCACCGGCAAAACAGGCTGGGGACCCCGGGGCCTTACAAACCCCGTAAAACGTTGGGTTCCCCTACAACCCTTCCATCCAGGGAAAAAGGCCCACACGGGAAATTAAAACCCGGCCCCCGGTTTCCAACGATCCTATAAATAAATTTCCAAGGCCCCCGGGTTGGGGTGGCCCCCAAAAGGCCAAAAAGAAAACCCAAGGGCCCTTCCTCGGGCTATGGAAAGGAACTTTGGGGGGATTAATCCGGGGTTAAACCCCGAATTACAATATCCAACCCCCCGGGACTTGGTCCAAAAAAACCAAAAAACCCCAGGGGTTCCTGCTTTTAAACATCTACCCTCCCCCAAGAGGGGACGTATCCATCCCACCAGAGTCTAGCCTCCCAAACATCCTATATGCCCAGGAGAGAGCTGATATCTGTTAAGCAGTGAACACAGCATCAATGGGACCAGATGGTGTCCCTGGCTGTGTGCTACACAACCTCATTGAGGCCCTCACCCCGCACATAAGGCTGCTGTTTCATCTTAGGCTTACTACAGGCTACGACCCCGATGGATGGCATACGGCAACTGTGGTCCCACTACACCAGGGTAGTGCTCTTATGGACTGTAGACATCCCTGCCCTATCAGCTTGACAAGCCTTGTCTGCAAAGCTGTGGGGAGGTCCATACTGGAGCCCATAAATAAAGACATTGGTGTACAGCCAATACCGGAACATACCCACATCGACTTAGTCAAGGGCAGATCCTGCCTCCCAAACCTGCTCGACCTGTCTGGAGGAGTCACTAAGGCCATTGATGGGGGTACGTCGGTTTGTACAGACTACCATGACCTGGCGGGAGCGTTCAAACCACACTCCACGTGGGCATCATGTAAAGGCTCACCAGCGTACATGTGGAGACATATGTCACACGATGGTTTGCCAACTGGATGGAGGTCACACCACACAGGGTTTGTGTTCCTGGTGCCATGTCAGACTCCAAGCTGGTCCTGAGTGGTGGCCCACAGGGCTCAGTCCTGGGCCCCCTCCTGTTTGGCATTCAAATTTCCAATGTGCATGCAAACATAGGGGGATTGTGGCAGACAAGGTATGCAGATGACTGCACACCGGCCACCATACTCAACACCCCATCAGACACGGACATCCACCTGGGGTCTCATAGAAATGGATAACTGGTGCCAGAGCCATGGCCTGATGCTGCATGCCAGGGAAGGTGTAGACTAACCCTTTGGGAAAGACATGTTCACCCCGACTTACCATATAGGTGGTAATCCATTAAACATGGTGGACGTGATCAGGGACATGGGTACCAAACCTGTCGCTAACCTCTGTGGACACTCACATTGCCAATGTGGTTGGGAAGACATTCCACTGTGGCCACCTGGTCATGAAGGGATTCACATCCACATCAGGGGAAGTCATTGTACCCCTGTACTCTTCACACATCAGACCAATGATTGCGTACAATGCCACATCTGGAATGTACCTAACCTGACACCTGCAGCACTTGGAAGGACCTCAAACGTTCCACAACACAGGGATAAAGGTGCTGAGACATGTGTCACATGCTGCCCGACCGAGGGGACTCCGGCTGTATACCTTCTCAGCCCGTCTGCTCTGTGGTGATCTGTGCCTGACATACACGGCCATGTCCAACCTGGGTGACATGGACATGTTCCACCTCCTAGGCTCCAAGCAAACATGGGCACAGAAGCAACTGACAGAAACCTCAACACGGACATAAATAGGATGTGCTGGGGGGACAGGGTCATTGCCCAGAGACCCCCTACAACATGGAAAGGATTCCCAGCCCATGTGAAGCAGAGGCCCTGACTGACTTTGTCCAAGAGTAATCCTAACGTGTGGATGTGTGATCGTAGGTATGCGCCAGGCATCATCTCTGTGTCACTGCTGGACAGAGGGACAGTGGACCGATGGATGTAGTATCCTCATCCTAAGGGGTGGTGAAAGCCACACACACTCTGGCTAGGCTTACACATGCCGTAGGGCACATAGCCTGGCATGTACCTATGCGCCTATGTACCTATGTAGGGGTCCATGCAGGTTGCGGGTACCTGTGGTATGCTGATATTGCCAGATGTGCCTGTGGGTAACCCACAGCTACACGTGGGGGACGGATAACAGTGCTCCTAGTAGGCACATGCAAGTACACCATATTTGGCATACAGGTTAACAGAACCAACATGGTGCTACACATGTAACCGCCACGCATACCATGTACACAGATCAATGTATGCTGCACCTGCACTACATGGTATTTCTGCTGCATGATGTCAGTACACAACCCACATCACATACGCACCTGTCACCTGTCATACACAACCACTACAACATACACATCACGCACTATGCGGACACAGGTATCACATACACCTCTCACTATCTTGTCCACCCTGTGCATCAGAATATGTTTGCATAACCATGCACCGATGGTGTGGATCATGGTGCTGCAGCAGAGGCTTCATCATATGCACAGGGTGATATGTGTGCCAGGGGCATAGGCTGTACCAATGGATGACATCATGTGTGTGTGTAAGGGCCAGTGCATTTACTGGGCATGACTGTGCAGAATGCATGTGGATGTGGTGGAGCCCTACAGTTGTGTCTGCTGTGTGTGGGTATGTGTGTACACAGTTCAGCCATCTGTGATGCCTACATGGGGTATACTTGGCAGCCCCAGACTGTACAGTGCAGGTTGTACGGCTCACTGTGTCCGCCTGCGGCCACGTGACCCATGCCTGCCTGGGGTCGCACGAGCACTACCGGGTGGAGGTATGGAGTGGCCACTCTCCGATGACACATGTCCGCTGGAACCGTGTCCATGCTGGGACTGGCCAGGGCCACGTCCACGTGGCCTGCTGTGTCCTGGTGTGGTTGGTGTAGCACCAGCTGCACAGCTGCTGCTACCAGCACTGTGTGAGTGGGCATGAGAGGTGGCACGCACACGTTGACCTGCACTAGGTGGTGTTGCTGGCCTACGGCCACCTGTCCTATGCCTCACCCCTACCAGGTGTTCCAGCACAGACAGCTCACGCTCGCGGATTGACATGCCTTGGTCGAGGATTCCAACCATCTCACCTAATCTCCTATCCAGAACATCGGCAAGCTGCTGTTGAGCATTTGCCAATGACTGGATGTTCTCATTTAAGGAATGGATTGCGGCCCTCTGCAGCCTCTGCCCTTCTTGGTTCTGCCATTAGGCACGTGCCTGTGCCGCCATTACAGTCTGAAACATGCGTCTGGTGATACCAGCTGCTGCACCCTGTACGGCAGGTGCATGTATACCAGAGCTCCTCCTACGAGCAGCACCAGCCACATGCCTGTGTGGCACATCACCAGTCATTACACTGGCAACATGGTGTGTACCCGCACCTTCTGTAGCCACCACACATTCCTGCTCAGTGCCAACAGACGCTGACTGTCCTTCCTCTATGGGCAACGGTGATGTGGTATGTGTCGGCATCTGAAACGCAGCGGAGATGAAGGGGACATAGGTGGGATGTTAAACAATGGCACAGCTTCTGCCCGTGACGACCCTGCCTGTGCCTCATGCATATGGTCATCACCGCTAGTATCTGTGGGGACACTAGCATCAGATGGACCGCAGGAGGGGAACGCACCTACAGCACCTGTGAATACAAAGACATACTGTAAGATACATTACACACATGCAGACACACATGCAGACACACACACACACGCAGACACACACACAGACACACACACACACACACATGCGGAGACACACACGCTGACACACACGCAGACACACACACATGCAGACACATCATGCATGTGATATTGCAGATGGCATGCAGCATTCCCACACCACAGCTCAGTGAATGCAGGCCAGACATTAATAGTGGTAGTATGCATACTGCCCTGGGGTGCACACTACATCAAGCAGGTGTCATTTCAGTAGGCTTGCAGTACACACATTCATGGTAGTTTGCATGCATCACCGTGATACACCGTGTGGCCACAGGCGGGTTAACAGTACACATGGCTGGCGTCACTTTGTCATGTACACCGCCAACATGTGCGATAACATGTGGACATGTGACAATGGTGTCCCACCACATGCACCACATCAAACTGGACATCACAGTGCAGTGTTATGTGTACAGGCTACAGATAGAATGCATGTGTAACAAGGATGTCTATGCAGGTGTGGTTGGTGTGAGCTGTGTACATAGCTGTACAGTGGGGAGTATGGGCACTGTGCCACTGCATGGCAGCAAGACACAGGTATGTTTCTGTGCGATGCGTAACATGGACGCATTGCATTGCCATGTCTGCAACACAGTCATGCTGTTCCACAGCACGTATATGGTAGACATTGGTGGCACCTCCAGTGGCTGCAGACAGGCATTTCATTTGTCTGGTGTACCACATCAGATGTACAGGGGTCCACTACAGCTATGATCGCACTATGTGTGGACAGGGTGCAACGGTGACTACCCGCTGCAGATGTACTGTGTGGCAACATGCCTGTGGGTATCACCCATGGCCATGTTTGACTGGGTCATGGACAATTGTGTGTGATGGGCATCGTGTACACATCCCTGTGGTGGCCCATGTGACATACACCCGCACTAGTCTGAGGTGTCACATTCGAAGGCTATGCAGACATTGTGGATGTCTGCTATGTCGTATGAGGTCATGACATGATGTGACAATGTTGCAGACAGAACACCACGTGCATGGGACATGTCATGTGTCATGTCACAACGTGTGCACACAATGCAGGGGCATAGGTCACATTGGTAACACCTGTGTGCTGGCCAGATCACAGCTCACTATGTGGTACTGTGTGCATCATAAAGGCATTCGATGCATACTACACATGCAGCCATTGTAGAACACCTCCACCATTGTATGCATAGCTGACTGCACATATCACACCGATGGGTTATGTGGTGTCATGCCGGTGTATACTAATGGTTGTATCTACTGTACATGGGAGGCGTGTGTGTCGGGTGGTGCAACCTGTATACCGTGACTGGAGCAGACCCAGGTGTGCATGTCATACCTGGACACATGGGGAATATCTATACACTGTAACATGCCTATTACTAGCAACAGTCTCACCTGCGACGGACCCATGTCTGTGCGACACGCCAGAGGTACCTGTATAGGGGCGACACAACAGTATACACATTATCCATTACTGTAGCACTGTGCATGTCACATCATGTACCTGTGTGGTAGCATGTGTTATGCACATGTCTGCAAACACAACGTAGCATACTGTAGTATGCAGCTTGTGTGGCCATATACCTGGCATGTGTTGGTACATTATGTGGTGTACTATGACACCCACACCTACGTCAGTTATCATACACACATGCAAGACTGACTTACCAGGCAGCTCCAGGCTCATTGGTTGGGAGACACACACCTCCACGATGGCAGCGAGTGTTTCTGCATGTTGTTCCCTGGGTGTCCCCAGACTGGCCAGGAGCTCCTCCGTGTGTGTGAGTGGGGGCTGGGTTGGTGGCTCACCACCTGTCCCACCTTGTTGTCTGGCGATTGCGGCGGCACGCTGTTTCGCGTGCTGAAATAGGTCTGTGCAGTGTCGGCGGATCTGCTGGTAGGTGCGGTTGTTGCCACCCACGTTGTTCACCCTCCTGCACATATCCTGCCACACTTCGTCCCGCTGCTGTGCTTGTTGTGGCACATGGCTGAATAGTAGATCGTAGTTGTCGTGGAGCAACGGTATAATCACGTCATCCTCATGACGGCTGAAGGCTGGCAGCTGGGAACATGGCATTATCTGTAAGACATAATGATGGGGACAGGTCACATTTACACTGATGTACTGGCATACTGCTGGACATACATTGCTATGACATGTACAACATCTGCACAGTAATCTCTGCGATGCATCATGGCAGTGACACAGCTGACGTGTTGCCGTCACACCATTAAGCAGTGGGTTTCATATCATATCTGTGTGTCAGCTCATCACACTGTACACACACCATGTTGATGGTAGCCTGCTGTGGACATGTGTACCTGCCTGCACCTGTGTTCATATCAGTTGGCACGTGTCCCAATGTGACAACAGTTCTACTGTTCACCTGGATGCTGTGTATATGTCACTAGGCATCACGTACATGGCCATTATGTACGTCAGCGGTGGCACTGCACACATATACATGGACACCTGTACATGCATGTGTTGTGCCATGTACATCTACACAGCACTGTACGGGTGTTGGCCAACCTGCCACGGCTCACCTGTATTGCAAATGTGATACACATGGGACAATGTGTAACCATGTGACATTAGCAGGAAAGGTCATGCATAGCATGTGCGCACGCACATTGTTCACACCAACACGCAGCACCTGTGACACCACAGGGTGCATCAGTGCCACATTACTGCTGTGGACGGTTGATAGTGCAAGTGCCATTTGTCCATCTTTGAATAACACATAACACATAGGTTCATACTAAGCTAACTGCCCTTGCGAGCCATTTTAAGCCTAGCAAATTATCCCTCATGAGACTCAAACCCTGCACCTTTTGTTTGTAAGGCAAACACCTTAACCATTAGGCCACCCTCCAACCTGCCACCATGTAGGACTGTGATAGCACGTGCAGCCTTGCTGGGCAGGGCTGCATGGTATGGCAGGGTATGTCACATACATGGCACTGGGATGTGACCCACCTGGGGGGTACTGATATTGGCAGGGTGGCTGTCCATTCCATATGTCATTGCTATGTGTATATGGACATTACACATGTCTATCATCATGGTGTGGACACTGGCCTTCTGCAAGGTAGGCTGCACGCTGCTTGGTGGGGGTGTGTATGGTGCATGCAGGTATCGCACATCCATGCATACACATTACCCCTGACAGGTGCTATGTGCTGCGATATTGTTCAACACAGTGCTGTATGTGCCCACACACTGCTATCCCATGCACATGGATGGTTGCCTGGCCTGACATGGGTACCACATATGTCTACATCCAGTGCCTGCTGCCACCCCCATGTCAGCTGGTGCACCGCACAGCGCCATCCCTCCCACGGGGAGTGTGGTGTTGGGCACAGCATAGGTATCCATGTATGGGGACAGGGATGTTCACATAGCAGGGGCACTGATGGTATCATCCATCGGACCATACGCATATGACGCACACCTCACACACACAGCCCATTCAGTATGTTGTTCGCAACACTGACACAGCTATACTGCTAGGCCGGGGACATTCCCAGATGTACATACACAGATACGTGAACATCTGTCTGTGGCATGGGCTAAGATAATGGTGGGGTTCGACACATAACGTGTTTGAGTGTGGCTGGCGCAGACCTTCTGTGCACATGTCTACACAGTAAGCCTGTTCTACAGTAGGCAGTGGTGATGTGCTGTGCACATGTCAATTCTGCACTTTGTGTTGGTGTCTGTCTGTCCACGGGCCAGTGGTGGGGCACACAGGGGTATTAGTGAACATATATGCATGCCACCCTGTACTCCTGTACTGCTAGCTTCTCGGGTGCTACTGTGTCATGGACATGCACACCTTACCCGAACGGGTGGTAGTGGGTTGCCACACGTACCCAACTCCTCTTGTGGGTTGCTATGATCCAACACCCTCTTTGTATTGTATGTTCAGGCTATGCACCTGTGTGGGGCATGTGGGCATGCAATGCACTACTGCGTACTTTTGCACCCATTGCAGAACTTGTCACACAGGTACACTGGCAGCCATACACTTCACAGCTTGATGACGGTACAACACATGTTGTACACACATAACACATATCCTGTGGGACATGGTCATATGTACAGGCATGTCCAACAGTCACGACCACTGCTACCCCTACATGACGGATATGCAGTACATGTGTCGGTACAGCAACTGTCACATGTAGTCGTGCAATGCCCCCCTACCTACATGGCGTGGTACTGCCTGTGGGGGATATGCGTCTGCATCCATGCTATGGCCATAGCTGACAGTTGTACATCGATATGTGCAACATACCTCATTTGGTGTTCTCATGGGTGCATGTCCAACATGGCTCCGCATTATTTGTGTCTGTCACACAGTCATTGTTGTACATGGTTTACATGCCAGCCATGGCATACTGTGTGTGATTCCATGTACTTCATTGGGATACCAGCATTATACATTATGATGGCGTATTCCAGCCATCACATAGCCTTCCTAGATGACACTGTTAGCCAGCCAGTAGGAGGTGTTCCGCCATCTGCACATAGGTCACACAGTACGAGGGCGGCTGACACCCATTCTGGGGACAGGGTTCTGACAGCTGTGGATGGGTGTGATGCTGTCAACAACCATGACTGCGCCTGATGGTCACATCTGGATGGGTAACATTCACAACACACACCTACCTTCACGTAGCAACACATCATCCACAACAATGGACATTCCTGCCAGAACAATGTGTGCAGTATGTCTGTATGAATACTGCAGGCACCACTGGTGGCCCCCAGCATGGCAGCCAACAGCACCAGTGTATATCCCGTGGAACCATGGGTTACACCATTCACAACACACCTGTCTCAGATGACCCTGTTGTAGATCACAGTGCAGTTCCACACATCATGTTACACTAGGCATCATGCACTGATATGTTGCGGATGTGTGAACGGCTGTGCAACTCAACATATGCGCACATGACACATCACCTGGTACAACATGTCTGTCATACCACATGTTATTGTGACCACCCTGTGATGGCATTATACAGGCTACGTGTACTGGGACATGTGATGGCTCACCGGTATATTCACCCTCTGGGTGTGTGTCTAGCCAAGTGTACGGTAGGCCGTGGTCTGAACACGGGGACACTGTACATTGACCTACTCTGTCACTGCAACTGCTGACTATGCTCATACTGTACTTATACAGGCATGTGGTATCAGACCACTATGACAGTCCTGGTCGACCACACTGCTGTGGCACACATGACCTGTGGACATCTGCCTGGGGTGTGGAGCACACATGTACATCTTCACATGCTATACTGCCTCTGTGGCAGTGTCACATGACTGTCTACAGCAGGGCTGTAACAGGCAGGCACGGCATGCGGTCATGTGGGACAATGCTTGCACCTTCCACTGTGCTGCACACAAGCAAGGCACACACACTAGTGCACTCACATTTATCTGCAGTGCCTGTGACCTGCCTCCATGCTCTGCACAGCACACCTGCAAGTACAGATTGTACATGGATCATACCTCACAGGCACATAACTGGACTGCAACACACACAGGTGAGGGGATCCCACATCACACAATGTTTTGCACACATACTGGATATTTGCCGAACACAATGCATCGTAGGTGCTCCATGTTCAGATACCCATGTTTGTGACCGCTAGACACATTGTAACACGCAACAGAGCTTACACTGTACACCACAGGTTACATGCTGTCTGTGTTGTCATACTGTACATTGGGCCTCGGACACCTGCTACTGCCATGTGCTAACAGCAACCCACACTTCCCTAGAATGGACACCCATGTACCCACACATGCTTGGGCATGCACTCCACCTAGCTGGGTGACACATTACACAACACATACCATACCTACACTACCTAGGCATGCACAATACCTCCATGTGTCTGGTGTGTTAAACCTGGGGTTATCCCCCCTTTGGTAGATGAACATATATGCTTCACGGCCCTGCTAGCCACACCCTGGACACACACCCATCGCAGCATACATGGTACATGTGTTCTACAGCCGGTACTACTGACGTCTGCTGACAGGGGTTGTTAATCGCATGGCACCCCGGCAGATGGACAGTGTACATAACTATGCTGACACATATCACAGTGCACTTCCGTAGCATGTACGCAATGGTAGGGACCATGCTATTCCACACAGAGACATGGCAGTACTGGCCTTTTCACAGACACCACGGTGGTGGTCATGTTCCATGCACATCTGCTGTATGGGCACATGTGCAGGCTGTTGCACGGTGGGTATGTTCACATGTGTGGGGTGCATCACTTGACAGCCATGGTGGGTCCTCATGGTCCATCACATGCTCCAAGGCTAGCTACCTACACATGACTGTCGCACATTGCAGTGTGGGTCCTCAGGCAGTGTGGTGGTATGTCTGTGTTGTTTGGCTACATCCACATTCGGTGTCGGGTACAACAGGCACCCAGGCATTGCTGACTGAGATAATGTTGGCAACATGCCAGGCAATGGTGTACCTACCAACAATACACACTCTCACTCACTACAGGGTTGCAATCCATACATGGACATCGTAGTGTCCCTGTGGACACATACATGGTACTGCCATGCACACGTTATGTCCTAAGACACTGTCCCAATGTCACCTTCCGATCTCCCTCGCTGTTATGTCCTGCCAACCTGTTTGGTATGTCTCCACACCAGCCCACTGAATTCACTGCTAGCCTGTTGTCGGACATTGTGTACCTTGACCGTCACACTGCCGCATCTATCGCACTACACATGGGTGGCACTGCATTGCACGTGTGGGACTGCATTCGTACACCCATGACTGGACCATTCTGTATGGCACTGGGGCACATCCTCACAACGTGCTTCACGACTCATTGATGACCTCCATGCCTTTACTGGCACCCTTGTTGGGCTTCTGTGTGCCACAGCACGCCGCATACACATGCTGGCCACCTGTCATACCATTGCATGGGTGGTTGGTGTGGTACAGAGGGCAACAGATCAGACATTGTCCTCACATTGCCCTTCAGCACCATTCCACGTTCTGGTATTGGCAATGTACACATCCACCATCACATCATACCCTGTGTCTCAGGATGTTAGGCTATATGACTCCTGGACAGGACACACAGTGGTGCAAGCATATCATGCTACCTACTACATGTCAGGTACATGTGGCATTACACAGTCCTCAGTCATGGGGCCCCTCATGTTCACTATTTGCTTACATGCACAACATGCTGTCACAGAGTACTGTCCATGCCTAGATATCCCACATCTACATACCTGGCACCATTATAGCTCCACCAGCTCATACTGATAACAACCATACAGGTGTCGGTGTGGCAGATACATCATGTGGGTGTCATGGCATCAGGATGCATGACACATGGTGCATGCACATCACCTTTGCATGGCAACATTCATCCACTGAGTATCACATGGATACTGTCCCCATACATGCATATCAAATTGTACATGGTTGCTGTACACACACATGCCCCACATGGTGCTGTGGTTGCCGTATTCCACTGTGGCATGGGTACACATCTGCAGGGCCACACCTATCTGTACTGTGTGTGATGCTGGTACATAGGTAGCCATTGTACCTGTGGCATACACACATCTACACACGGGCAGGGTTACAATACCACATTCATGGTGTACCTTCCATAATGGCTACGACTCTACATGGCACAGCATTATCATGCCATAATGTGTACCAGGCTCAGACAGTTTACATATGCGGCTGACAGACGGGAAACACATCTGTACACATCTGCATACCACATACACAGGGGTGTGTTCTGCTCTGACATGGACCATGTCCTCCGCATTACTGATGCATGTAGTACTCATACATGGCAATTACAGTGGGCAGTGTGAACGGACCACTCATGGATATGTGCACACATGCCACATTGCATGGGCTTGGCTTCTGTGTTACTTCCGCAGACACAACACACACCATGCTGTGGAACATAGGTCCTGTGCACATCCCACAGGGACACACAGTGGCACTGTTCATGTGATAGCTCCCTTGCTGTTTGAGTGACACGTAGTCATGGTACCACCACAGCAGCAGTACTGTGTAGACATGCAGTTGACACCCACCTCTGCTGTTCACTGGACACTACCATGGGGAGGTGACACTACTGTGTACACTGCACATGTGTTTACACATGGACCTGCCGGACTTCATTGTTGCCCACATTGCACCTGCTACAGATCGTTTGGTCATGGTTACTTGGTGTTCCTTCCATTTTGGATGGCTATTATGCTATTACTCTGTCCCATATGTACACGCCATACGTATCCTGTTATTGTACATACCAATAGGCCATAACTCCATTATGCATGATATGCCTGTGATACTGTGTATGATGTCTGTCATATCCACCATGACAGCTTTACATTACACATAGTTGACATAGTATCCCCTACTGCAAGGCATACGTGCACGTCGTGCGCACATTACGTATGACGACGATGGTATATGCCCATACACATGTGTGCTGTGACAGTATACATACATGTCCTATCCCCTGCTATGGCACTTCCTTGTTGGACATCCACTGCCAGCATCGTGTGGTGTGGCATTGTTCTGTGTTATGCCCCCCTGTGGCAGCCCTTGTGTTATCCCGGCTGTGTACATGATGTCCCACTGCTGTGCACACGGTGTCCACAGTCGGTATGCTCAGCAGGATAGCACTACATAACCACCTTTCACCACTCTCTGCATTATGGACAAGTATCCTTACTTACAAACACCATTCACATACAGTACAGCTTCGTCATACACATCATGCGTTACACACCCGTACATATCGTGGGTTCTACATACCTTGTCTGTGTTTCCTTCCGTTTTTCGTTGCGTGTATCGCTATTCCGTTTTCTCACTCTATCCGTTTTTGAGTAGTAGTTCGGTATGAGCATACGGTTTGTATATCCTGGGAGTCATCCTTATATCCGTCATTACCTGCAACATGTGGGTTCATCACACCAATAGCTGTTCCTCAGTGTGTACTTGTGTGCATATCACCTGTGCATCTACTCCGTTCGTACATTACGCTGCGCGTAACTAGGGCATGGTTGCATTCCTCACCTGGGCGTTGGCTATTTGCCCTACCTTCGTGGAGATGGTCTGTATTGTGTTATGTTATGTGTAACTGCAGCCGCTATGTGTGGCGTCAGGTACATTTCGCAGTGGTGTTAGCCGTGGATTGTGTGTGTTGGGTATGGTATTATGTTCGACATGTGGGTGTCCCTGTCCTGACGGCATTTTGCATTCGGATGTGTAACATAGCTGTTGTATTCCTTTAAACAACGGATGCAAGTATGCATCCGCTGTTGATAGTGTTTCCCACGCGAGATGTTGCGGTTATGCAGCTGTCATTGACTGCCTGTATGTTTGTGCTGCTATTACGGCTTGTATCCCTTTGATATGTGCGATGGGGAATATCGGAGGTTGTAGGTGACGGATACGGGTTGTGGGCCTTGCATCTCTACATACACGGTATTCTTGTCTGTGTGCTCCATCCCTGCCTGGGGAGTTGGCAGTTACTTGTCTGTTGTTCTGGGAGTGTAGGTTGTGTTGTTGTCATGTGGTGTTGGTATTGCCTGCGTGTACTTGGGATGGCCTGTTTGCTAGTGGTTGCCACCTATTGAGGTGGCGATTGCTTGTTTGACACTTGTAGAACACACAGCGGTGTTTACGGGCCGATACGTGGCCACGATCAGTACCGGGGTAGCACATGCGTATTTCCGCGGTACATACCTATTGCTGTGTAACTTTGCCGACGTATTGTTTTGCAATTAGCATATCTGTGTCATACATATGGTCATGATTTGTACATACGTCCTTTACATTTCATGTGGGGTATATTCCTGTGGTTCATTCTGGGACATTTTCACTTTGCATCGTTATACGTCGCCACACGCCTAGCTAGGGAGGGGCTCTCAGTACTACTTTGGGAGTACTGGTGTACATACGCCTGAGGTTACTATACTGTATGCCTACACATGTTGTTCCACTCCGCCTGTCACATGGCACCAACATACACATTTTACAGTGGCACACACATTACACTCGCACAGCGAAACACACGGCACCCTCACCGCACACATACACATACTGCGGCAGTCACAGGGACGGTTGCACACAGTACCTGCGTGGCCCGCATCACCGGCGGCAGTGTCTACCTCCCCCCTCATATCATCATAGTATTACCCGCGCATGTACTGTTACTGTACTGTGGCCTGGTGATCATCCCGAGTCGCGGTTATGCATTTCGGTATGTTGACCTTTCCATGGGTGGCGGTTTCCTGTTCTGTTAAACCTCCCGGATGCTCAAGTTGTCGTTCACTATGTTTACTATGTACAGATATCGCGTGTTACTTCTCTGTCACCTTACATCCCTCTGATTCCCTGTCTTACCTGTTGTACTTATATGTATATGTGTACATATATTTCTATGTGTGTAATTATATCTCCATATCTGTATATGCACATATCTACATGTCTATATGTATACACCTTGCGGCAAATGTGGCAGCATACAGCAACGCCGTCTGCTGTAGGACCCACGTACAGTTCAGGTGTTGGCGTTCCATGCTCCGCTGGCTGTTGGGTGTGCAGTGTTTGGGTGCTGCCTATGTTGGAGTCACACATGGGGCCACCCATACGGTACACTTTACGGGTGGCCATGTTTGTGTGCCGTCCATTTCACTGTGTGTGCAGGTAGGGAGGTGTCAGTCCATGGGGCCTACGCTGTCAGAGTATGTGCTATACGTTCCCTCTTTGCCAGGGCATAGGCATATTGGGTATGCCTCCGTCTGCCTACTGGGGCTGGCACAGTGTGTTCATGGTCCTGAGCCCTCTGTGCCTGTACTGGCCTTGGCAGTTGTGGTGGGCTTTGTGGCCCTTCACCATTATGTCCCTGCAGCAGCTGCTTCCGCAGGATCATATTATGTAGCATGGCACATAATACTATGATACTATGAATATGTGGGCACATGTGCCTGGAGAGTACTGCAGGGCTCCACCGGATGTATCCAAGCACCAGAACCATGATTTCAGCATCCCAAACACATGCTCTATGATTATTCTGGTTTGTGTGTGTGCCTCATTATGGCGTTCTTGCATGTGTGTGTGTGCATTTCTGATGGGAGTCATCATCCACGGCTCCAGTGCATAGCCAGCATCCCCCACAAGGTGACCTTGTGGGTTGTCCCCCCTGGCGAATACCTGGTACAGCTGTGAGGCATGCCAGATATGGGAGTCGTGGTAGCTTCCAGGGCTGCCAGCACACACATCCATGATAATGCCCTGCGCATTGCACACGACCTGGCAATTGATGGAGGGGAATCCCTTGCAGTTTATGTATCATCTACCCTGCTCCCCAGGTGGTGACTTGATTTGTATGTGCGTACAGTCTATCGCACCCAGTACCTCCGGGTATTGTGCCACACGTTGGAAGTGGCGCATATTGCTAGCCAACTCCTCCTGAGATCTGGGGAAGTATATATGCTCATTGGCATGTGGTAACATGGCATCCAGAAACTGGTGTAGTACCCTGGATGCTGATGCCTGTGAGATGCCCATTATATCCCCAGTTGGTCTTTGAAAGGTACCTGTGGCCAGTATTCGCAAGCTTACACATACCTTTGTGTCCACTGGGATGGGCTCCCCTCTGTTGTTTCTTGTTCTCAGGCGTGGCCGGCACAGCTCCGCTATTTGCTGTAAAGTGTCCCTATCCACCCTGTAACGCTCTACTATCTCCAGGTCTTGTAGCCCCTGGTAGGTTACCCTTGGTCTGAACACTCTCCTTCTCCTCTGAGGCCTACGGTAGTTGTCGGCACCCTCCTCCACAACTCCGTCTGTCTCTAACACATGCTGATGGATCATGGCCACAGAGGCACCCAACATGAACATTTTAAAAGTTCCCCGTGTGTTTACACCTAGAGTGCGGCGTTTGGGAATACACGGCTGTGTGTTGTGTGCGTTCACACTTTATACTGTTGTGCTGTACACCCGATGATGTCATAGGGTGTGTCTGTGCGGCCGTATCTGTGGATTATCTTCCGTGTTTTACCGTTGGCACTGCAACGCTGTTGCCTTTGGTGTTGCATTACTCTTGCCTGCATTGGATTAGATTTCGACCCTACCTTACTGTTTTTGCACGTTGCACCTACTATTTCCTGGCATGCATCCTGCAGAGCCCTGTCATGTGTGGTTTCTGGGACATGGCATATCGTGCGTTTTGTGTGCTGCCGCCGTTATGCTGCCTGTCTACTTGGCTCTGCTGTGTCAGGTCTTCACTCTTTGTAATCTGATACCTCCCCTACTTTCTTTGCATTCATATGCCTCCCCTATCCCGTTTTGCAGGTTTCTGCATGCAGAGTTGTCAGCTGCCGCCAATTGGCCTTCACGGGTTGATTACTGTTGATTGCTTATTACTACTCCGATTACACTGCTTCCGCATTTCCTCATATTCTCAACATCACCTTCCTGTATCCGATGTTGTTTGCGGGGTGAGCGTCACATGACTGGGTTAAGGGAACATAGTCATCCTCGTGCACATGCACCTCTGCGCACATTGTGTGCTCTCAGCTCAACTATTTCCACACACCGCGGTCCTGCAGCTGTGCTGTGCAATGTACAGCCCAGGTTTGCTGGGCTCCAATGTGCTTCCTCCTACAGTGGCACACCCCTCTGCAGGTGACTTGTATTCCCTCGGAGCCACTCCTCGGTGTATTACCACTGCGCCGTTTGGTACAGCCTTACGCCGGCGGGGGTTTTGCGATTCAGTATTATCTGCCTCATTTGCATGGCATTGACTACTAATTCATAGTTACCGCGCTGAACACTGCCGCGACTCCTTGGCAGCCCTTGCACCATGGATGTGGCTTTCCTTGCATACCATGGTGTATTGTGGCTGTGAAGCTGATGTATATTACACTGCTGTTTTATGACATTGTCATATTATTTCATTGTTTAGCACCTTCCGCGGACATGTCCTGAGGTTCTGCTGTGAGTTTCTGTGGACATACCATTTATGTTATTATTTACATGTTGTGCATGTTTTCTATTGACATTCTCTGTGTCTTTCGCCATTGGCATATGGCAACAGTGTGATACCTGACGTTGACAGCCTCCCGTTACTCCTATGTTATGTTTGGGTAAATGTAAACCGTTTTTTTTTGGTTTACATTGCCGTGCCCTTCGTGGATCGCTATATGCCTTCATTTGCATGGTGCAACACCGCACATGGGGTGTTTAGCATACCTACGCCAGGGGCAGCGCAGATCCGGCGCACGCCGGTAGTGCACGTGGGATTGGATCGTACCTGAATCGCTCGCCGGCCATATTTGGCATTGTAACGCCTACGCTATGCGTCCGCCTGGCGCAATGTTCATGAATCCCGGGGCACATCTTAAAAAATAGATCTAATAAAAATATTATATAGCAAAAATTATTCAAACTCTTACCCTTTACAGTTATTATGTTGATTCAGAGATGAAGCATTCATTAATTTCTTCTAGATGCCACATCAAACTGCCCTTCAGTGAATGTATTTATGCCCACAGGATATATAGAGTCCTCATTCACATCACTCATAGTAGTATTTGTTATTCACCATTGTTTTACCTTCTAGAGTTAAAGAGTCACATTTCAACATATCCCTTTCAGTCTGTATTTGGCTTAGCATTAAAACATGTTGTGTGTAACCTTGATCCAGCATTTCTTAAAACTCTTCTCATATGGGCCTCTATGTATACATTGTTTCAGTGGTGATATTACGGCATAATGACCTCATGGAGTAATGCTAAGCTCAGTACATTTTATTAAAGTCACCATATTTAGACATTTATTATTTTCTCCTACAAGTAACTTCTCCAGTTTGTCTACTGAATTCTATACCTCACTAGAGGAATTGACTGTTACACTTGGCAGTGATGAGGAAAATAGAATAAAATATCTCAAATTCTGGTCAGAATGAATTCTGTCTTAACCTTAACCTGATTACATTAATACATTGATATCATATTAGTTAACTAAGATACAATTACAAAAGCATATCCTACTCTTTGAACAGCTGGAATTGTGCTTAAGTTACTAAGGGAGGTCATCCAAAGAAGCGAGACAAGTAGCCATATAGTAATAAAACAAAAATATTAGAAACTAAAATAAATAAACAAAAATAACTGGACTGGAACACATTATTATTAAAACATACTGCAAGTGCCTTAACCAACTTCCTCAAGGGAGTAAGAGACTATAGAAGTGCAAGCATCATATAATAATGACACTCATCAAAAAAACACTAAAGCAATTAACGGGTAAACAATTAAGACATCATATTCTAATCAAGCTGCTGGGCAGCCAATGTGATGCATTGGATTGCATTGCTGCCTCACAGCAAGATGTTCTCCAGTTCAATTCTTGGCTAGGGCGCCTTCTGTGCAGAGTCTGCATGTCCTCCCTGTGGTTGCATGAGCTTCCAGCAGGTGGTCTAGTTTCCATCCACATCTACACTCTAAATTGGCCCTAGGTGTGAGTGTCTGCCTTCTGTGCAAGGTTGGGTGCTGGGCTGGCAACTCAATACCATAAAACTCCACTGCCAATCATTCTGTGGACTGTTGTTCCACTGTGGTGACCCCCTAATGGAAAAAGCCAGAAGAAGAAGATTCCGATCAGGCTGCTGAAGCAGGCTTGAAAAGGAACATGCCATGTACGGGTGTGGTACAAGGAAGTGAGGATATAATGTCAATAGGGAATAGTGCACTTATTAAAGCAGTGTAGGAAGACATGAGACAAATAAAGCATGGGCTATAGTGTTTGTAGAATTATTGGCACTGTTTGCTACAAAAGGTTTGTTGATCAGATCATTGCATGAAAGAACAATATTGAGAATGTGTGTGTGTGTGTGTGTGTGTGTGTGTGTGTGTGTGTGTGTGTGTGTGTGTGTGTGTGTGTGTGTGTGTGTGTGTGTGTGTGTGTGCTGTGTGTGTGTGTGTGTGTGTGTGTGTGTGTGTGTGTGTGTGTGTGTGTGTGTGTGTGTTTATGTGTGTGTGTGTGTCTTTTAAGTACTCCCTCTATTGCCTACCAAAACCAACAGTCCTCCCTCATTTGTTCAAACATTAATTTCCCTTGGGTTAACTGATAACTGTGGGAGGACATCATCTGAGCTGCCTTCAGTTTTTTGCAATACCCAACTCATTCCCTGTAGCTGATATGTACACTGACAGACACAAATGCCTACAATGCCATCTTCTGTGGGTGTCCATGCTTCTGTACCCATCCTGAGAAGTCTAAGTAAACTGGACAGGCAGTCCAAAAAACACCTCTCCAGCCTACGCATTGCATGCCATGCAGCTCTATCTCTGGGATGTAGTACTACTGTAGCAGGCCAGACTGCCTTCCTCCCATATGATGGGTATGCTAGCATTAGCCACCTCCTCCCACCCTTCCACCTGGGTCTTACAGCAGCTGAGCTGCTAATTAATCTTGAATCATCTGGGTTGTAGTAAGGACTTCATCTGCCTATGCCAGAGAGCTGGGATATGTTACAGCTGTGTGTGTCTGAAAGTGGAGCTCTAACACTTGATGAAAGCTATCTTATCAAGTGTAATCTCCCTAGTCTTGATTCACCAAACTGAGTTGTCCTGGTTGTGTTTTATTTTAGATGCTTTTCTGTGACATAGCAGGACATATCAATATTGTTTTTACTGTTGCTGAGTATTTCTCTTTCCCATCTAATCATGCAGCAATGGAGTTAGAATGTTTAAGTAAGCTGAGGAGCAAAAGTATCAACGTGAGAGATTCATGAGGACTTGCAAAAATAATGTTTTTGAGTTATATCCTCAAGGTGGAATGGTTTGTTTTTGGATATTGAGTAATTTTCAAACCTTACACCCACACACACACACACACACACACACACACACACACACACACACACACACACACACACACACACACACACACACACATACACACACACACACACACGCAAACTTCCTTTTAGAACACATGTAAATGTCTGTGTCCTTTTATATCCTCCTTCCTGATTTATGAATGTTCAAACGGCTGCCAATATAATTCAGCAACTGTTCATATCCATCACTTATAGGCATGTGCCTGTGTACACCTCAAATATCTGACTTGATTAAAAAATTATCAACGGTAAGTATTCCAACATGCTTTACATAAATGTACAGAAGTCCTTTAAAGCCAGACTAATGGCTGTTTATCATGATCATGACAGCTACAGCCAAACATCCCCATTTAGAAAGAGTTCCCATACCTTGCAATTGTAACCCCACTGTTGACTGTGTACAGGTCAGATGCTGGTTATGATAAAAATAAGTAAGTAAACATGAACACTATGGATTTCAAGTTTGTTTCATACAAACACATAGTATTCAAATTTATTTCACATAAATTTACACTATTTCTGCAAAGCCAGACTGTCTAAACTTAGCAAACAAGTGGTGAGTTACTTTCATCCACAGACAGCCCCCACCTTCACTTTGCTGTGTACAGTTCATCTTATTATGATAAAAATAATACCTACTATATAATAATACTAATAGTACCTACTATATTTGGGGTACCCAAGATCCATAAAGATGTAGTTGATCCTCCTTTACGTCCAATTGTTGCCGCCCAGGGGTCCAAAATGCACAACCTTTCCAAATTTTTGGATTGGAAGTTGAAACAGCTGTGGGGGAAACACGACCATCTTCTTAAGGACTCGTGGGAATTCTTGCGAGGCATCACTGATGATTTATATAGGCCTGACCTGCTCTTTGTCACCATTGATGTGGTAGATTTATTTTCAGTGATACCTCATACGATAGGGTTAAAATGGATGGAAGAAGCACTTTGGGCATGTGCAGGTGTTACAAATAATGATGTTCATTTGGTTTTGCATTTGTTGGAATTGGTCCTGAAGTACAATTATATTTATTTTTCTGGGGAATATTTTCAGCAAATTTCAGGGGTCTCTATGGGAGCCAATTGTGCTCCCACGTATGCAGATATTATTTTGTCTATCTGGGAACAAAAGTTTGTTGTGCATAGTGAATTTTCCAAGTATTGGACGCACTATACTCGATTCCTGGATGACATTTGTATTTTTTGGGTTGGACCGGAAGACCTTATAGATGAATTTATAACTTATCTGCATACTACAACGGAATTTTTACGTTTTACCTACGAAGTATCTGCTGATCAGGTTAATTATTTGGATGTTTCTCTTAGCAAACAAGGTAAAGGGTTTAGCTCTTGCATTTATAGAAAGCCTTTGTTTTCTAATGGGTATCTTCACTACTTAAGTTCACATCCCAAATGTCAAAAAAGATCTATTATAAAGGGGCAATTCGTCAGGGTGTTTCGTATGACATCAGATGACTCTTGTTTTTATGTCGAGGGGGACAAATTGAGGTCCTTTTTTGTGGATAGAGGGTATCCCATTGGTTTGATTAATTCTGTTTATGATGAAGTTAGGGTGTTTAGAAAAAATAGATTTGCTCCCATTTTGGGGAAGGGCAAGGTGGATTTACATGATGATCATTCCCATAGGTCTATTAATGCAACAGGCCCCAATCAGTTATTCATTACACAATATAGTGAACATGCAGGACAGATCAGGTATATTATTGAAAAAGAATTTAGTAACTTTAGGGAACTTACTGATTTGAACAATCTAAAGGATCTGTCTTGCAAAATTGTGTATAGAAAAGGGTTTAACATTAAGAGGACCTTAGAACAAAATTCTAGGTTGAGGGGTACTAATCCACGTAGGAGAGGGACATTTCGTTGTGGGTGTTGTACCCAATGTAAGTATGTTATGGATCAGGAATGTGTATACCTGGAAAGTAGAAACAGGAAATTGTGGTCCTATAATTTTTATAATTGTAATTCTAAAGGCCTAGTGTACTTAGCTGTCTGCCGTTCTTGCCAGGCATTTTATGTAGGCAAGACGGAGAGACAGCTAAGGAGACGTGTATATGAGCACGTCTATGACATCTTAAAAAAAGTTAGTACGAATGCACTATATAGGCACACTACTGTTTGTGAAGCAGCTACATTTAAGTTTTTTGTTTTGGAATCAGTTACCCAGTGTAGTAGGGGAGGCAATTGGGCAGCATTGTTATCCCATAGAGAAACATGCTGGCAGATTTTGTTGGAATCTAACAAGCCCCCTGGGTTGAATGATTCCATTTCAATTGCCCCTTATTTAAAATTAAAGGCTGAACAACTGTAAGGTTTAAATATATACCTATAGTATTTGTGTAGGTTATTCTACACTATTAATTTTATATTATTGATGATTTTAGATGTCATGTGGTGCTATAAATTATGTTTTTCAATCTGTTTTTTCTTTTTCAAAATCATATTTTATATGTAATGAATTTTATTTAATATGCTTTTTAGTAGGAGTTGACATTGTATAAATAATATGTAATACTTTTTTTTGAGCAATATTATATTGTAAGTATTTTGGTTATTATGAGAGTATTTATCTGTGAGTTTAAAATGTACATTTGTAAAGAAAATTGTTGGTCAGTACGCTTTTGCTTTAACAAAGCTATGAATCTAATTATACAATTTATTAATTAAGTAGTATATGTATAAATAGTACGTGGAGAGGTGTGGTAGGCATCTGATGAAGTTGTTTTTACAACGAAAACGTGGCTACAGTTGTGATACGTTAATTAAAAGTCTGAATTTTAAGGAGTACGGCTTGTTGCTTTGTTTGTGGGTTTGTTCTCCTTATTGTCAGTTGGCGTCCTCCTGCTGGTTTCCCTGCCTGCTTGCTGGTTCGTTTGTGGAGTTTTTTTTTTTGTGCTTGCAGCATCTCAGCTTTTGTTTAAAAATAATACCTCACAACCTCTTAACACAAAAATTAAAGTCAATGGACAAACACTAGTACTTAGAGACAGATTATACTAAACCATTGTTAGAATATATATTTTTTGCATTAGAATGCATTTTCTTAAGCATATGACACCTGAAACTCAAATATCTGGGATTATGTAGTGACTGCAGTTCTCAATGATTTGCCAGAAAACACATTTTTTTTCTGAGTACCAGACAAATATATGATCAAGAGCATTCTGTGATCTCAGGGATAGTTGAGAGCTATGTAATTTTGCTTTTTTTTGCATGGACAGCTACCACACACATTCCAATTTATGTCAGACAAATTCACTTTAGTCCTTCAAAGCCAGATGGACAACTGAGCAAATGACCAGATGGTACATTACATTCAGCAACAAACATCCACCATACCCATCCAGCAGTTGTAGCTACTCATATCAAATGATTGTGATAAAAAATGATGCCTCTAAATCTCTGACTGCCAGAATCAGACAAAAATAATGAAGGACAAAGGTCCAAATTCAGGGACATATTTTAAATATTGCCTTATATACTTAGAATGTTACTAACACAACATTGTTTTCAATGGCATTCACTTACTGATGGATGTAAAGTCTGAAAAGTCAAGTACCAGTCACGATTTAGTGACTGCAATTCTAAGTGGCTTTGAGAGAAAATGACAAATTTTATAAATAACAGACAACAATAATGAGGCAAAATCAGGGATGATGTTCTATGAAATCACGTTCTTCACATAACAGCTGACAGTGTTCTAAAGTATTTCAAATTTACACTGTAAAGCTAGACTTTAAAATGAGCAAATGGCAATACAGTGAGTTGGTTTCATCCGTAGCTATACCTCCTTTATTTAGTGACTGCAATACTCAAATATTTGACAGACCAAAAAGATGAGGCAATGTCAGGGGCATTCTCTTAAATGAGAGACATTCTCAGCTTTTCCTTGCATAAACAGAAGCCAGAGAATATATATCTCAACTTATTTTATCTGTTTATGTGCTAGTCCTGTAAAGCCACACTTTAAACTGAGCAACAATAAGAGACTAAGATGATTTCACCTCCTCCCCCAATCATTTAGTGACTGCAGTCTTCAATAAATTATCTGAAAACTGTTTCACATAAACAGTCACCACATAATAAATATTCCAACATAGTTCATACTAATGAACACTAGCCCTGAAAAACTAGATTGTAAAATGAGCAAATGATAAGAAGGCAAGTTGCTTTCATTACCGGCAGCCTCCCATTTAGAGATAACAATATTCAATGATTTATCATATGACCACAGATTTTATAAGGTACATACTAAAAACAAAAGATATAACCAGGAACAGTTTCAGCTTTGTTGCACATACAAACAGCATCTAGACATCAAACAGTCCCACTGAGTACAAAGTCAGACTCTAAACTGAGCATACATATATTTCTTTCACCCACAGCCAGCCCACACCCCCTCCTCTTTTTTAACTGCAGTCAGGTACTGTATCTGGATGCCTGCCAGGATTTAAATAAAACTTTCCTGATAAGGAAACAGCATGATTCTTTCATCCATAGCCAGCCTCAGTCCAGCTTACAGTAAACTGTCAGTTAACCGGCACCTGTGGGGATTGGTAGATGCCGGATAAGTGTAGTTTCTGGTTGCCTGAGGGTTACTGTTAAAATAGACCTGACAAATACAGTACCCTGTGCTATAACATACCATACCATACCATAAACACTGTATTGATTTGATTTTAATATTGAAATACAGTAATTAAAAGCCTGGCTGGAATAATAATATTTTAAACTTATATTTCCGCTACAAAGTCTGGCATGTGGAATGGTTTTCAGCGGCATGCTGAGCGAACTAAAATTGATGAATAGAGACAGAGAGAGTGAATGCATGTATGAAAGCTGAAGAGATTGTATGCATGTGAGAGAGATCAGAGAGAGAATGTGCAATCTGATGCAAGCTGAGTGAGTATGGAGTGAGTGCTGACATTTTAGTGATTTGACTTGTTTGGTTTGACTTGTTCTCAGGTTGGAGAGATATGGAATTTATTTGTATCTTCCTCTTTAAAACTCTAAAACTCTAAAATCATAAGGTGTTTTTGGGGGGAAACAGAAAGAGCAACACATGAAAAAACTGAATTGTTCATACTGTACTGTATTTCTTCATTTTTTTTCTGGTTGCGTGAGTTCTGGTTAACTGAGAGTTTACTATATTTAGTAACTGCTGCTACCTTTATTTACCTTGTTATCTGCCTGGATAAAAAAAATAAAAATAATAAGGGAAAAAACTTCCTTTATGAGCCAATGGCATGTTTCTTTCATCTAATATAGTAAGCCCACAACGCACGGTGATTTAGTGACTTCTCAACACTAATCAGGAAATACTGCTTCTACTACTACCATTACAACTACTACTACTGATAATAATAATAATAATAATAATAATAATAATAATAATAATAATAATAATAATAAAATAATAATAGTAAATAATAAATAAATAAAAAGCTCAATTCATGAACTAATGACTATAAATTTCTCTCATGTACAGCCAGCCAGCAGCCTCCCCGTATTTATTGACTGCAGTTTATACTATCTGGTTATCTGCCAGTATACTTAAAAATGTTTGCCGTTACTATAATTTGCTGCTGCAACCTGCACTTCTTGGCCAATAGTCTGCAACTCTCCACTATGCTATTTAAAATTCTTGCTTTTTCTGCTTGCCACCTTCCCATGGTTCATGGAAAGGTGTTGAGCAGAAATGTGATGCACTTTAAAAGTGCCCATTTATTTATTCATTTATTTATTGGTAAGAAACATTTTAACTTAAAAATAAACAAATAAATGAAATATACTGAGATGAATATTGTTACCAATGTTTGCTGCCCATGTGTAAATAGTGGGCACTGTGAGATGTTCAGTGTCTCCACTTGTTTTACCAAAAAGAACACGTGTCCCTAATAAATGTTACATTTGGCATTGCTGAATATATCAAAACTTTATTTTTTATTTTTTTTTTTTGACTAGTCATGGTCCCACTTTCAGCTGTGGGCCCCAGGTGGCTCCCGGAATCTCCATTATAATCTACTGCTGGCTGTCGTTGAGAGCAATGCATTTGGTTAGTTATACATGTCAATTTCTTGTAAGAGATCCATCTGAAAGGCCTGAAATGGACTACCAATGGAAAAAGAGACTTGGTTTACAGTTATGAACCACTGTTAACACACTGTACAAGATGGAATCTTTAACCAAGATCCATCTATATTCTTAGGAAAATGAAAATATAAGGCATTGTTTACTTTGTATATTGTTAGAAGACCGAGAATTGCCATTTAAAGTTTGAACATTTTTGAAACAATCATATTTAGGTCTAGAAACCAGAGTTTGTGTGTTATTTGACATCCCTAAAGCATAACATTATTGTAATGGCCCTAAAGCCAGGAATTGTTACATACCCTAAGAAAACTTCTGTTACTTCTATTTTCTGTTCTGGGAACTCATGAATAAAGAGCGTGCTTGGTTAGAGAACATGGTATATCCTCTTATATCAACATTGTTTTAATAATTATTGCCTAACTATTTAAAGCATTATCCATTAAGTGATGATGAAAATACAATCTAATTCCCATGTATCACTGCATAAAATGACAATTTCCAATATTACTGGCATTGATGACTATGATATGCCTAGTACATCTCCTATAGGACACTGGGAGGTACAAAGATCGTGGATGAGAAGGGTTGCTGCAAACTTGATCTCCAGTGGGATGGACCAATAGCCTGTTCATTTAGCCTGATTTTGACACAGGATATGATATATGCAGTACTCCAGATACTGCTGGATACCTTGTATCAGCCAAGACATTTTTGATCAGTCTGTAGGATAGGACTCTGTCTCACTAGGAACTACCAATCTTTATTCAGTCTGGCTGAGCTCGTATCATATGCCTCCACCAAATTCCTGCTAGTTCAAAGATAATGTGGTTTACTCCATTCATTACTACTGCCTTCTGAACACTCCAGAATTATGGAGTATTCTGTGCTCCACCGTGCTGTAAAATACATAATTTTTGCATTGATTAAAGACTGTACACATCTTGAAAACAACCTAGTGTGTGTTGCACTATTCCTCTTTACTTTTCATAGTTTGTTAACTTCTATACTATAATCATAAAGAGTTTTGGCAGAACATTGGATTTGCCTGCTTACTGAATTATAACTTTATAGTGTGCATTATCCAATTATCTAGAGTTCAGTTGTTGAAGTAATGTCACTGTTGGATGTACATCATGTCTCTCCTCTTCATTCTGCTATTACGATGTATGTAGTTACCTGTATACATGTATTTCATAGTCTCAGATATAAAGCTACATTTTGCACCAAAAGCTATTTCTTTTGTGCTGCAATGTGACTGTGGAACTACTAAACCTTTTCTTTTCTGTAAATTATATGCATTCCTTCTGTGTCTTAGCCAAGTGCAATTTGTAATCGAGTTTTATTATACTTTTTCCTATGAAACTCAATAAAAAATATAATTTTTGCATTTTGAAATGTTTAAAACTGAACCAAGTCCTACCAGAGTATTTTTGCATAATTTCATAAAAATGAAATTGTTACATTTACATATCTCACATCTCACTCGCATTCACCAACCTCCATTCCTACAACTCTTCATTTTTGTTATAGTTTGCTTGACTGAACCCAATGATTTCTCTGCCTCCATATATCTAACCCATTCATTCTTCCTGAGGGACTAAACCTGAACCCCCAGGGTGAGCTCACCAAGCCCACCCCATCCCATATTACACTGGGGCACTGGTGGGGCAAGAGTCCTAAGGCCCAGTCATTTCCTAGTGTTTAGATCATCATCTCTTCTGTTCAAGGCAGAGGTTGGGTGCATCTCTTCCCTATGGTAAGAGTCAAACAGTCAGAGGTGTGAGAGTTGAATGTCCTATTCATTTTCCAGGTTGATCTCACCAGCTGTCTCCCTGCTGAGAGTTGAGGGTTGTCTGGTAAACTGTAGAACCGTCAGTAGGTCGGGGAGATATTCCTCCCTCCTGGAGCTCTTAACTCTCTCAGCCAGCTCTCTTAACAATTTGCTTCCAACTTCATTTGATTGTGTGTGTCTTCACACAATGTTATTCTCAAAGCTTGTTGTGTAATTTGTACTATTTAACATTATGTGCTCTGGAGGCCTGTTCTCTGTGGGTGCAACACTCAGTTCTCCTCTTGGGTGTTATTCCACTGGCTAGCCAGAACTGCCTGTCTTCCCCCCAGGATGGATGAGCCAACAACAGCCACTTAGTCACTCACTCTGTCTCTCACTTCTCTGGCCCTTCCCCTCCAGCACCCATGTTGCTAATGGAACATGGGTCATCAGATTTGCAGTCAGTGCTTCATCTCTGTGCATCAGAGGCAGACTTGCAACTCTTCATTTTGTCACAAACTATCACCACTTTCACAGCTAATCTCTTTAAATCTGCATAGTAACTTGACTAAAAACTGAAAACTGCATTCCAAAATATGAGCTATATATCAGTGTGAGGGGGGAATTGCAAAGAAGTCATAAAAGATTCAGTGAGCAATATTCATTCATGTCACAGGTAGGGAAAAGTAAAGCTGTGCAAGTAAACTTACCATAACAATAGATGTTTGAATGATCACTGCTGCAGTAGACTTAGCTATACAGCTTATATCTTGCATAGGACAGCTTCCAAGGTTTCAGGGCTCTTTCTATGCACCCAAACCATTAATCAGACCAAGATGAGATGACTAAAAGTAAGATTTAGCTACCAGGCCCTTTAGAGTTTTCATGAAACTGAGAGAAGCTGGCTAAACCCTGAGAGGACATTGTTAGTGAAAGAAAAAAATGTATACGTGTATGCCCTGGCATACAAAAAGACACAAAAACAAAGGAGAGGGAGGGAGGGAGCAGCTACTGCAGCACTGATCAATCAAACATCTACTGTTATGGTAAGTTTATTTACACAACTGACTATGTTCATCATATTGATCACTGCTGCAGTAGCCTTAGCTATATGGGTAAACTGCCATCACTTAAGAAAACTGGATGGAAGAAGGAAAAGGGTCCAGGAGCCCTTGGAGAATGGTCCTAGTGAAGCCTCTCCTAGACCTGGAAAAGGAGTCTAGTTTATAGTGCTTGGTAAATATGTGCAAACAGGACAAAGTTGCTGTCTCTAGAATATTTCTAGAGTCCAAACTATCCAAAACCCAAAGGTGAAGCCAAGGCCATGGTTGAGTGAGCCCTGAACCTGCCTGGAATAGTTTTGTTATAGTTGGACCACCAAGGATTTTTTGGCACTAGTAGAGTGGATGAAATGTAGTACCAATTTTTTGAAGTTCACTTGCCAGGTTGATGTGCATGGGATTAATTTCCTGGACACTGATACATAGAAGACAAGTAACAGTTGCCTAGAAACCCAGGTGTACAGAAAGCCCGCTTATTGTAATTCATTTCTGTCCTTTACAAGCTGCCATCCTTTTCACCAAAGGAAAGGTATTGTGAAAAGTCAATTCATCAGGGTTTCTAGATTGATTTCCAATGATGCCATATGTTTAGATGAATTCTCAGGCCTTAAGAGGATGTTTTTAGACCAAGGATATCCCATCTCCCTTTGGATAGTATTCAAGTTGAGGTATGGAAAGTGAGAATGGAGAGGTATGCAGCTATCATAAAAGGTGGCCTGGTGAGCTCTACTGTGTTTAACTAGAAGAACACGAAAAAACACGGTTGCTTGCAGTTTTTGGCTTTTGCTTTGTTATTAAACTTCCGTGGTTGTCCAGATGCAGGTGTTTGTTTTTTTTGTTTGGTTGGTTTTTTTCAATTTCATTGCTATTTACATCAGTACCGGGTTTCCTACTTATTTGTGGGATATTGACATGAGTCTGTATTGAAAAAAGGGGATCCATATACAGACATGCTGAAACGGCTGAGTGATGAACCTTAATAGGTTAGTAAAATAGCCATAGGACAGTAACTCACACAAATATTGTAAAACAAGAGAAACACTAGCCCAGAACAGGTACTGACTGTTTCGTTTGTACCAACTAGCAAAACTTTTCTTTTTAGTAATATATGCTCTTCTAGTAGCAGGTTTTCTTGCCTCCATATGAACTGGCTACACATCCTCAGAAAACAGGTGTCTAAAATGTATTAAGATCTTATGATCCAGGTAGTCAATTGCAGCTGTTTGAGGTCAGGATAACTCCTCTGTGCTTGTGTGAATAATTCCAGTCTTTGAGGAAGCTTGTGGTAATTGCCCTTGGCGAATTCCAAAAGAAGGGAGAACCACTGTTGCCTGGGCTAGAAGGGAGTCACTTTAATACTCTTTTGGGAGTCTTTCTGAATCTTCAGAAATTCCCCGGGTATTAGTGGAAAGGGTAGAAAAGAATACAGAAAATATATATGTCTATGGAAATGAAAATGCATATATCTTCAAGGTCTTCCCACATGGAGTTCTGAAACAAAATTTTGATAGTTGGTTGTTTAGAGAGGAGGCAAAAAGGTCCATTTGAACTTGTCTACCACACAAATTAGCTCTGACTGAAAGTAGGATGCCTGTATTGTGAGATTGTGTTATAAAGCTGTATCCCAAGCTAACATGCCTAGTCAGCAATAGGGGTAAGATCTGGTCCACCCCTCCTGCCTCAGTTGTTTATGTACCACATCATTATGAAATTGTCTATAAAGACTTGACAAGGTCCTGGAGACCAAAGATGATTACAGCAGTTGAAAGTCTTTATAAGGACTAACATTTAGCTCTTATGTTTATATGCTTTGGCCTATCTTTTTTCAAGACCCTACACTTTGATTCCCCTTGAAATTGCTCCGCAGTCAAACTCTGACATGCCTGTTGTGACTGAATGCTTTTGAGCAGGATGTGAGAATGGGAGACCTGGATTCTGACAAATTTGAAGGCTCCACTATCTGATTTCCCTTTTTACAAACCACAGAACTGGAATTATAAAAGGCAGTTGGTGTTGATATTGGGACGAAAGAGATTTGAGATACCTTTCTCATGTGGAGTTTTGCAAGCAGTATCATGAGTATCATGGAAACCATAAGACCCTAAATCCTGAGGCATCCCCTGGCTGAGACTGCAGTCTGAGTGGAAAACCTCTGGACTTTTTCCTATGAAAGAAAAGTTCTTTGTACTGAGGTGGGTAACAGGCACCCTGGAAACATAGCCTTATATGAGAGAGTTAGTAAAGGGTCTATATTAGATCAGCAAAAGCTTAAACAAGTGAACGCTGATTGATCGACCTTATTTTAGCGAATGTTCAAAATATCGAAGCAACAGAAACCCAAATTTTTTCCTAGGGAAAGAATTTGGTTGTCCATTTCTGTTGCTTCGGTATTTTCAGTGCTGTGGTGGAAAGTTACTGGTCAGATTCAGGTAAGTGTGCGATTGTGTGGATGTGAGTGTTAGGTTGGTTTAGGTGAGTTAGGGTTAGGGCTCGGTTAGTGAGCGGTGGAGGTGAGTGTGTGATAGTGACGGACCTTAGGGTTAGGGTTTGGGTTAAGGTAAGTGGATAGTTAGTGGTGTGTGCATAGTTTAGTGTAGGGTTAGGTGTCAGATTTTAGGTGTATGTGTGTGGATTTCTGTTTGTTTGGTGTGCTTGTGTTGTGTGTATGTGTTTTGGATCAGCGATTTTTTTTCCCTAGGAAAAAAATCGCTGATCTGACAGTTCAAGATTGTAAGCTTTCGCTTACATAAGGTCGATCAATCAGCGTTCGCTTTTTTAAGCGTTCGCTGATCTAATATAGACCCTCAGTAAAGGCTTTTGAACATTCTCTTAGAATCCATGCCTGCAAACGAAGATATTTTACTCGAGAGAGAGAGAGAGAGAGAGAGAGAGAGAGAGAGAGAGATTCTTGACACTTTTTAAAAGATTCTGCAAAGATAAGCAAGTCATTGAAGTATGGAACTAGATACTCTATGAACATTTTTGGAGCAGTGGCTAGCCCAAATGGTAAGGAAGAGAATTGATAATGTGATCCAGATGCACAAAACTTTAAGAAACACCTGAAATCTGGATGAATAAGAATGTGATGATATGCATCTTTTAAATATAATGTTGCCAAAAAACTCAAGTGCAGAAGAAGGGGCAACAGGTTGTGTCTTATAGCATCCAAAACTTTGGCACATTTTGCCAAAAAGAAAAATGGAGATTAAGACTTTCTGGAAGAATCAAAGGACTTCTAGGATGGGAAGGGTGGGCAAGGCCCTTGATATAGTCATTCTGACTTAATTGATTGCATTTTGTTTTGGGGTTTTCCAGATTTCTTTTCGGAACTTCCCTGTCATTGATTTTTTTTTTTCAAAGATTTATTTTACTTTTGTTTCATTATTTTGGTACAACATTTACAAAAAAAAACATTTTACTGAAACTGGTCAGCATACAGAGACAAATAATGCCAATAAACATTCACATAACCAACCAAAACATTTAAAGCTTACTTTCTTAATATTACAGGATAGACTATACTATTAAAAGATACATGACATTCTTGACTCAAGTAATTCAAACTATCGTTACTGGCACAAAATTGAAAAATCAGTAGTTAATAAAGAATTTAATATGAAAACATCACATATACAACTATTTACATATTGTGCTACATTCTTACACTATTATTATTACCATGTTAACACTTTGAAGTAACTATAAAGGAATTGAATGAGGTAAATCCTTTGGAGGGAAGGATTAGCCATAGCACTGGTATTGGAGAGTAGGTGTAAAGCCATTTTATATTACTTCAGGATACAGTCTAAGGTTGTACTCCAGAAGTTAAGGTATTTCATGCATTTGCTAATATTTTCCGTAGTTAGTTTATGGGATAGAATATACGTGGATGCCATCTCTGTAAAACTTTCCCAGTTTGTTTTAGAATGGTCCAACCAGTTCTGTGTTATATAAAGCTTAATTAGCATAAAGAGAGCAATCTGGACTCTCACTTCATTAGTGGGAAGGCCCTTTTGACCCATATGCAATATAGCAAATTCCCAAGAAAGGGTGGATTTCCCATAACCCATTTTTTCCAGTTTAATCCTACATGAGTTCCATAAGCTCTGTGCATATTTACAGTACCACAGGATATGCAGGAGGTCAGCTATCACTGTGGGGCAGAAGGGGCAGAGAGGTGAAGTATTTGGAAAGAAGCTGTTAAGACGCTCCGGGGTATAACATGCATTATTATTTACCATTAATTGTGTATATAGTAATTTCTTGAACGGGGCAAACCTGGTTGTATTATTTATTGCTTGGGAGAAGTGAACCTCTGTTAGTTCTGAGTTTTTGTTTCTCCAATGCTGTGCAAATATAATATAGCAATAACCCACGCCTGGGTGTGGGTAATGCTGAATTTACCCATGGTTGGTGTGGTTTGGTCATGAGGGCAAAGCCCGAGTGGCCAAACAAAGCCAACTGTGGGTAAATCCAGCATTACCCACACCCAGAAGTGGTTATTGTTATCTAATGACATTATTTAAGAAAAAAAATAATTACTTTTCTTAAATAATGGCATTGTATAATGTCTCCTTGCTGCCCTTCCGCAGCTGTCTGGTATTCTGCGGCAGTTCTGATGTACTGCGCATGCGTATGCCTACGCCATACATCAGAGCTTTGGGCAAAAGCAACAGAGAAAGCAAGATCTCCATTGCTTTTTACAAACTGTTTTGCTATGTTAAATGGGTTTAACATAGTGAGACAGCTTTAAAAAAAGCAACAGAGAATCTCCGTTGCTTATTTTAAAGCTGTCTCGCTATGTTAAACCCATTTAACATAGCGAGACAGTTTTGAAAAAAGCAACGGAGAAAGCAAGATCTCTGTTGCTTTTTACAAAACTGTTTCGTTATGTTAAATGGGTTTAACATAGCGAGACACCTTTAAAAAAATCAATGGAGAATCTCTGTTGCTTTTTTTAAAGCTGTCTCACTATGTTAAACTCGTTTAACATAGCGAGACAGTGTTGCTGTAAGAGTTATAGTAATGGAAAAAGTCTGGGTGACCGTATCTTTTTCCATTACTATAACTTGGATTTACAATGTGCATGCTGACCAATCAGCGTGCACGTTTTTTAATATTAATGGGGGTCGTTGTATAATAGAAGATTGATATTTAATGGCTGAGATAAAGCTGTATGTAATTGATAACATTTTCTTTTTAATTTTTAGACACGTCAGGAGGGATAAGGCAATGTTTATTTCTTCCTGAACCTCATTAAGGAAATTACCCAAAGTAGGTTCAAGCTCTTTGATTTGTCTCAGAATTATTGTATATTTGTTATTAAGTTCAAATTTTATTTTTATGTCCTTTAGAGAGTTATCCTTAATGGCATATAAATCCCAGACATTTAAGTTTTTAATTTGGGGAAATTGGTCAAGATTTATCATTTTATTACCCAATTTTAGATTTGGATTTAAATGAATGGGTTGCAAAAGAATAAGTGTGTTTGTTAGACCTAGTGCAAAGAATAACTTCTGGAATAGATTTATTTTATATTTGATTAGTTTATGTAGTTTCATGTCTTTTAACACAAGTTTATTTATGAAAGGTTTTGATTTGGGATTTATGTTACACAGCTTTATATGTGCATGCCACAGACCAACCCATTGGGGGAAATGAGTAGAGCTAATTGGATTATGGTCTGCAATTAACATGAGTCTGTTGGTGCAAATTATGTCGGAGTATAATTGTTAGAAAAATATGTATTTAAATATATGTGAAATGCTAGTTTAAAAGCAAGGTAGTTTATAATGCATTTTATTCTATTAATCATATAACAGAAGGGATAAATTCATGTGTAAATGCAAGTAGCTTCTGAAACTGCAGTGTGCTTTGACCCCTGACCCTGGCAGCTGCCAGCTCAGCAAGCTTAATATTTATGCTTTTCATAAGTGATTATCTGCTGGGTCAGGAAATTAAATGTCTAAATCTTCCGCTCCTTCCTGATGAGATAACTTGTCCTTGTAAATAATTAAATCTTCCTTTCCTGATGTAGTAACTTGCCCTTGTAAGATAAAAACACAGCTGGTGGGAAAGTGAAACAGTGAACAAAGAGGTGAATTTAAAGACTGAATCTGCTATTGTATTCAAACTGATATGAGACCTTTAAGATGTAACTTTACAGAAAGACATTATGACTGACCAGCTGGATAGCAAGGCTGTATTGTATCTAAAGGAAAAGTTTTTTTTAAATGTACTGCATCAGCATTATTAGATGAATAGAATACTGTTAGTAAAAGTGATGTAGATGCCTTGTGACTAACCACGTCAGTAAAGTGGGCATAACTTGAATGCAAACACTATAAAATATTCTGTACTTCCTGCATCATGTCAGACAAAATTCTGTACTTGTATGGTTTTTTGCCTCCTGGTGTACACTAGTAAACTTTTGAATCTGAACCTCCTGTGTATTGAATTATTAATTTTATTTAACAGTTTGGTCCTTTCGAGACGGAATTCCCTTGGTAAGCTGCAGATCAGAGCGTATTGGTGGTCGAATACTGCGCAGGAGAAGTTACCGAAATGGTCCTTCTTGAGTGAAAAGACCTCCGACTGAATTGTCGTGTGTAAAGAGGCTGGCCACTTTCTGATCTGTGGCCAAAGAGCGGAATTAGAACGAATTTCAAAATCAGGAGGCTCAGGTAGGAATAATTTGCCTTTTTTCTGTTTTAGATCAGGGACTAGGTTACAGTATATTGTTGTCAAGATTTGTTTTGCAGATCAGGGACAAAAGGAAGTACTGTATATTTGGTCATAAATCAGGGTAACAGAATAAGGTAGGCAGTTATTCTAGATAAACTGCAAACAGGAACTAAGAATTTGATATCATGTGATAAAAAAGGGTTACGTAACATTTTCTTTGACATGGGCAATCAGTGCACTAAAACCTCACAAGATCCGCCCCTAACCGAAGACGCAAAATACATGCAATTACAGCGTGCTGATAATGTTAGGTATTATACGAAGTGGGTTAACAAATATGAATTTGATGGTAAACTAGATAAACTTACACTAGTTAAACTCCTTAAACAGCTTAAATCTGATGCAGGAGGTCAGGCAAAAAAGCAACGCCAACTAGGCATACCTCAAGCACACAAGTGGATTGAGGAAGCAAATCGTAGAGAACAGAAGCTTAAAAATTCAAAAACATTATTTTTAGACAAAGAGGATAATAACTTGGTAATAGCTATAGCTCCTCCTCCTCCTCCCTTGACCCCTCCCTTACCCTTTGCAGGATATGAAGCGAGTGGACAGGCTGGTCCGCCTCTGCGTTATCCTGAAGTTTCAGTAAGACCACAACCATTTGTTAGAGATCCTATTGAGACTAGGTCTCGAACACGTAAAACGTATAGGGACACAGAATCATACCAAATAGAGAGAAATCTACAGGATGAGAGTGAGGAAGAAATATGCCCACTTATAGAAGTTCCAAATCCTCAGGCAGGACAGGAAGGGCAAGACCCAACAGTCTTAGTATATAGACCATGGACACCAGAAGATATCCGGAAGGCTACTGAGGGAATTCCCCATCCGAAAGTTAATTTTACGAAATTTTTAGAAGATTTACAAGGCATGAGGTTAAGTTACCACTTGAATGGGGAAGAAGTAAAAAAAGTAGTAAGACAAATTATAGGTCCAGATTGGCACATGATTTGTGACACCTGGAATCCTCGTAATGCAGAACTTAGGCCACTCCCACATAGTGACGCAGAGTTAGACAACAGAGTGAAAGGTCTGACAGACCGAATCTCTGAGAAACAGAAACCCAGAGCAGATTGGACTTGCATTAATCAATGCATACAACAGGAAAATGAGACAATAGACGGATATTATGCTAGATTATTAGAATGTTTTAATAATCATAGCGGTATGTCGGTTCCTGAGAACCAAACGAATGATTCCCCATATGAACAACAATTAAAAAATGCATTTTTGAAGGGTTGCATTGCACCTATTAGTAGCTTCATTACAAAGCATATGATAGATCATCGAACAGGGAGGCTACAAGCCTTACTCAAATACGCTAGACATGCTGAGAGACATTTTAATAGTAAAAAGAAAAAAAAGGCACAAGTCTTCACTGCTGAAGACGGAGCTGAAGTATTTGTATTACAGTCAGGTAAAAAGGGCAAGAAGAATGAGAAGGGAAACAAACAGTCTGACAAACGATCAGAAGATTTTGAAGAGAGGAAAAAGAGAGGTGAATGCTTCAAACGTGGGAAAAAAGGGCATCTAGCAAGGGATTGTAGGCAAAACAAAAAGGTAATTACAGAAGATAAAGGAGATGAGGACTGACTATATGATAGTGAGGATACATCAAGTGAAAGTCAGAAATCATCAGGAAAAGTTAATAAACAGAAAGCAAATGTAAATGTGATAGAAGGAGTAGAGGAAGTGCAAATAGATATGGAGGATGAAGAAAGTGAAATTTTGGACTTAGCATTATTGAGCTTAGAGCTCTACTTGGCAGATATGAAACTGGACGTTACACTTCTGGTGGAGGGAAGGGAAGTCAAATTCCTGTGTGACTCAGGAGCGTCACAGACTTTGATACACCACTCCAAGTTACCAGAACATTCCGAATCACCTGATTATATATTAGTAAAAGCAGCAAACGGACAGCTATACAGGGAGCCACTCTCCCATGATATAGCAATAACTGACCCTGTTTCAGGTATGACCCAGAGAAGTAAAATAGTTGTTTCTGCAAAGTGTCCAGTAAACCTATTGGGCAGAAACCTTATGCAGATATTTGGCATAGCTGTAGTTCCAACTGTACAAGGTATGGAGGCACAGAGACAAATGGATACCTTTGTAGTGCGATCGGAGGGTGAAACTTTTTACTGGTACAGCCAGGACCTAGTCACGACTGGTCCAGGGGCAGTAACCGAGGAACTGATGAACATAGCCATCAGTAAAGCCCCCTCCCTTGACACTGATCGACAGCATTTGTTACACTGTACTCTATACTACTGTACTACACCAGGACCTGATAGAGAGTATGAGCAAGAACTGTTTAGAAATCGTGCAACTAGATTGGTTTTGTGTACTTTGTACTGGGATACAGAGGGGAACAGTGTAGTTAGCTGTTCATTACCTCAAGAATTCCTTGCATTGTATAGATCAAATCGGTTGCCACATGTCAGCTTGACAAAGAATAAAAGTGTCAAATGGGCAGATTTAGGAGAAAAAGTAACAAGATGGGAGAAACAGACTGATTTAGAACTGTCAGAACAAGGGATACAAAAACAAAAACTGAATTGGTTGACACAGACACATCCAGCTGTACACTTGCAATCTAGCGAGGACAGCTGATTAGCATTTTTATTAGAAGAAGAAGAAAAGGCCTTGTGTGAAATTCCAACAACTCTTTGGTCAACAGGCAAGTCAGATGTAGGACTTATTCAAACAGCAGGACCAGTTACAATTATCCCAAAGTCAGCTTTTAGACCACAGAAGAGACAATATCCTTTGAGAAAGGATGCAGAAATAGGAATTAAGCCTATAATAGCAGCATTACTCAAAGAAGGAGTACTGGTAGAATCTCCTGATTCACCATGTAATACACCCCTATTTCCTGTTAGAAAAGCAAACGGGGAATGGCGAATGGTACAGGATTTACAAGCCGTAAATAGTGCAGTAATACCTAGAGCACCCACGGTGCCAGACCCACATACTTTATTAAATGATTTAGAACCACAACAGAAGTATTTCTCTGTGGTAGATATTAGCAATGTTTTCTTTTCAATACCTATACATCCTGATAGTCAATATTGGTTTGCATTTACATTTCAGGGTAAAAGGTATACGTATACTCAACTACCACAGGGATATTGTGAGAGCCCAACAATATTTGCGCAAGAAATGGCTAGCAACCTGGCAGGGTTTTCCCCACCGGGAGGTAGTCAAATTCTACTTTATGTAGATGACATCTTGCTAGCAGCCCCCACCCAGCAACAGTGCAGGGAGGATACTGTAGCATTATTGAAATTTTTAGCAATACAAGGACACAAAGTAAACAAAAGTAAGTTACAACTTTGGAGAAAACAAGTTAGATACTTGGGATATGTAATATCCAATGAAGGTAGAATACTAGATGAGGAAAGAAAAACAGCAATTTTGCAAGCACCCAAGCCAACGACCAAGAAAGAAATGATGTCTTTCTTAGGTACAACTAATTTTTGTCGGAGCTGGATACCAAATTATGCTTTGGAATCTGCTCCACTGACTGACTTGATATATAAGACACCAATGGCAGCACAAGACATTTTACAATGGACAACAGAAGTAGAAAAGGCTTTCTGCAGGTTGAAGCAGTTGATAGCTTCTTCATTAGTTTTAGGACTTCCAAATGATCACAAACGGTTCTTTCAGACCATAGATTGTAAGCAAGGGTACATGACTTCATTAGTTTTAGGACTTCCAAATGATCACAAACGGTTCTTTCAGACCATAGATTGTAAGCAAGGGTACATGACATCAGTATTGACGCAACAACATGGGGACAAGCAACGCCCCATAGCTTACTATTCATCACAGTTAGACCCAGTGATGCAATCTTTGCCTCACTGTGTACAAGCAGTAGTTGCAGCCACAATGGCAGTACAGGCTTCGGCCTCAGTGCTGTTATTCCACCCTCTCACATTGAGAGTGCCTCATGCAGTTGCAATAATTTTACTGCAAGAGAAAGTGGCATACCTTTCTCCTGCTAAACATCTTTCATGTATGACTATACTGCTGAGTCAACCTCATATGACAATTGAACGATGTACGACATTGAATCCATCAACATTACTTCCAAGATCTTACAGATATGCCCTTGGATAATGCCGAGGTGACATATTACGTGGACGGCTCATGCAGAAGGGGTCCTAAAGGGAAGAATCTGGTAGGGTATGCAGTAGTTACAGACACTGAAATTTTAGAAGCTCAATCCTTACCACACAATTTATCTGCACAAGCAGCTGAACTGATAGCTTTGACGAGAGCATGTACTTTAGCAAAAAACAAGTGTGTAAACATATATACTGACAGTATGCTTTTTCTGCAGTACATGTATTTGCACAACAATGGAAAAATAGAGGAATGATAACATCCAGTGGAAAACCTATTAATCATGCGCAATTTATTTTGGAGTTATCAGAATCTATTCAGTTACCGACCAAAGTAGCTATTTGTAAATGTGTAGCTCATACAAAACAGCAGGATAGGATTTCGAAAGGCAATGCACGAGCTGATGCAGATGCAAAGCAAGCAGCCTCAGACTCAGAAGCTTTACTTTTAAACGAGGAATTACAACCCTCTGAGATTTTAGATTTAGACATGTTAAAAACAATGCAGACGCTTACTACAAAAGCAGAAAAACAAAAATGGATAAAACGAGGTGCAATTCTTGAGAATGGACTGTACATTTCCAAAGAAAGAAAACCGATATTGCCGTCTAATTTATTTAGATATGCAGCTTTGTTGAGCCATGGGCAGTGCCATGTCTCAACAGGGGGGATGGTACAGTTAGTTAATCGAATATTCCATACATATAGATACACAAACTACACAAAAAAATTTTGTGCAGCTTGTCATACTTGTAACAAGAACCATGCACAAGGGGCATTTAAAACCAAGCAAGGAAGTTTTCCTATACCACCATACCCGTTCCATACTATTTGTATGGATTTCATAGAATTAAATAAATGTGAAGGGAAAAGGTTTTGTTTAGTTATTATAGACATGTTTTCTAAATGGGTAGAAGCTTTTCCAACCAAAAACCCAGATGCAGCAACAGTGGCAAAAGCCCTGATAAAAGAAGTAATCCCTAGATTTGGCATTCCGGAGAGGATTTATAGTGACAATGGCACACATTTTGTGAATCAGACGATTCACCAGTTTGGGAGATTTTTTTGGTATCTCCTTGAAGAACCATTGTGCTTACCACCCACAGTTAGCAGGACTGGTGGAAAGGTACAATGTTACCCTAAAGAACAAGTTAAGGAAGCTAGTAGAAGAGACCCAAAAGAATTGGATATACTGTCTGCCTTTAGCACTGCTGAGTATGAGAACGGTTCCAAATGTAAAGGGTCTGACTCCCTTTGAAATGGTTTTTGGGAGAGCATACTATGTGCCTCAGCGGAAAGCTCTCATGCCTGCAGAGCAAGAGGCTGACAGTTCGTTAGCAGAATATATGAAGAAATTGTTAAGGAATAAATCTGTTTTGCAGTTTAACTCTTTTTCAGATAAGGAACAGACCAGACTGGTGGAAACAGTCATGGGCCCTGGAAGTTGGGTGTGGCTGAAAGTGACGAAAAGGAAAACTGGGCGAGTCCAAAATGGGAAGGACCGTACCAGGTTCTGTTGGCAACGCCTACTGCAGTCAGAGTAGCTGAGAGGATGTCCTGGGTTCATTTAACGCATTGTAAACCAGTAAAGAACTTTCAACTTGATAAAAACTTTGTGACTGATATACAACCAGACCGAGATGGCCAAAAACAAAGTGAATAGAAGTTTAAATCAACCCCAGAGATGTTGCATAATCATTTTGTTGTGTGTACATTTATTAACTGTAATTGTGACAATTTTCCTCTTGCTGTGGCTTATCCTACACACAACCACACAAGTGAAAGTGGGAAGGCGTGATGAAACGTCTATAGATTGGCATCCAAATTTTAACACATACCTAGCCATGAAACGTGGGTATGCAGAGACTATGAACATTTCAAATTGCTGGGTTTGTACAGCTATACCAACAGCATATGGAGGACTGATAATGTCCGCTGTCCCTTTGGGGATAAATGAGACTTGGGAGAATTTACTTTTCGACACAGGAACTGTGAGATCACAAGACAAAATAGCATTATTTTTACCTGTTACACAAAAGGGAATTGTGTGCTTTTTTAAAAACGATACCCTCCAAGTAGGATGGAGTAATTGTAATATTACGATATCCTACAAGTGTTACATTAAAGTTAAAAGTGGAGGTACTGTTTGTAATACTAACTATGATTCATATTTGAGTACAATGAAAAAACATTGAATGAAGTACGACAAAACCCTGTTTTGTTTAAACAATTGTCAGTTATAGATCAGAAAATGTTTCATGCAGGGCTGATGCGTATTAGTACTAAAGTAGAAAACTGTTATTTTATTTGTGGGAAAAAGGCATATAAATGGTTACCTGAGAATTGGTCCGGCAGTTGTTTTTTGGGTTATCTGGTTCCAGCAATAAGACATGCTGCAGAATTACCTTTGGGTAAGATACGGAACGTGAGAGAAACAGCTCGAAAATCTGAAGGTCCAGTTAAGAAACCTGTGAATCCAGTTGGGAAGATCGAAGCTGGTTGGAAAGACCATAATTCAGTAAAAGACAAAAGTGAATTGACTCATATGGACTTGAGTGACAGTGTTATATCCTGGGCAGGAATATTACCAGCCTATGGAGCAGTCAAATCGATCTGGGAGCTGAGGAAGTTGTCGAAACTTCTCGAAGTAATGAGTAATGCAACTTTTTCCACCCTAGAACTGGTGACTGATGAACTGAATGCAATGAGAACTGTTGTGCTACAAAATCGGATGGCTCTTGACTTCACCCTAGCGGTGAGAGGTGGTACATGCGCGCTTATCAAAGAAGAATGCTGTGCTTTCATCCCTGACAATCGCCACGAGATAAATAATCACCTAGAGGTAATTCAGCAAGTATCAGCCATGACTGAATCAGGCCCAAACCCACTGACGGACTTTTTCAAGAATCTATTTGGGGGGTGGGGTTCCATCCTAATGAATAGTTTGATTGCCATTTGTGTGGGTATACTCCTGATAGGAGCATGTGTTTGCTGTGGAATTCCCTGCATGAAAAGATTAATCAAAGATTTTGTTGATGTATCTGTTACTGAAACTTTCTACCAAGATATTGAAATTGAAAGATTGATTTCAGATGACGCTTTTTCTGAAGTATAGATTAAATGACTCACCTAGCTGAAAATCCTGAGTGGGAAAGGCTAGGAGATGAAATGACACTATGCATACTTCAAAATAGAATAAAAAGTATTAATGGGGGGAAAATGTTAGAAAATATGTATTTAAATATATGTGAAATGCTAGTTTAAAAGCAAGGTAGTTTATAATGCATTTTATTCTATTAATCATATAACAGAAGGGATAAATTCATGTGTAAATGCAAGTAGCTTCTGAAACTGCAGTGTGCTTTGACCCCTGACCCTGGCAGCTGCCAGCTCAGCAAGCTTAATGTTTATGCTTTTCATAAGTGATTATCTGCTGGGTCAGGAAATTAAATGTGTAAATCTTCTGCTCCTTCCTGATGAGATAACTTGTCCTTGTAAATAATTAAATCTTCCTTTCCTGATGTAGTAACTTGCCCTTGTAAGATAAAAACACAGCTGGTGGGAAAGTGAAACAGTGAACAAAGAGGTGAATTTAAAGACTGAATCTGCTATTGTATTTGAACTGATATGAGACCTTTAAGAAGTAACTTTACAGAAAGACAGTATGACTGACCAGCTGGATAGCAAGGCCGTATTGTATCTAAAGGAAAAGTTTTTTTTAAATGTACTGCATCAGCATTATTAGATGAATAGAATACTGTTAGTAAAAGTGATGTAGATGCCTTGTGACTAACCACGTCAGTAAGGTGGGCATAACTTGAATGCAAACACCATAAAATATTCTGTACTTCCTGCATTATGTCAGACAAAATTCTGTACTTGCATGGTTTTTTGCATCCTGGTGTACACTAGTAAACTTTTGAATCTGAACCTCCTGTGTATTGAATTGTTAATTTTATTTAACAATAATCTAAAATCTGACATTCCCAGTCCCCCTTTATTTTTTGGAAACGTTAATTTTGTTAGGGAGATTCGTAGGGACTTAGGAAACCAAATGAATTTAGTTAAAGTTATGTTTATCTTTTTGAAGAAGTTTAAAGGAATGTTGCTGTTTGTTGCATTAAATTGGTTTAATAGCCTGGGTAGGATGTTAATTTTTATAATTGCTACTTTAGATAAAAAGGGGAATTTCATATTCTTCCACCTGTCTATATCATTTTCGAAGTTTGTCCATGATTTGGCAAGATTATTTTGTAAGGCGTTATTATGGTTATGGTCAAAAATTATCCCTAGGTACTTAAAAGTATATTTCAACTTAATTTGGGTTATAGGAAAGCGAGGTTCTTTATGATTGCTTGGGTTAATTGGAAAAATAAGAGATTTTGAAGGGTTAATTTCATAATTGGAAGTTTTCGAGAAGGTTTCAATAGTGTTTTGAATTTTTTTAAGTCAGTATTAGGTAACTGGAAATATATGATGAGGTCATCAGCAATGGCTGAAAATACAAGATTTGTCCCTAAAATATTGGGAATGTGGTGAAATGTCTTTTGTGTTAAGTATATAAATAGAGGTTCTATATATATATATATGTCAAAGAGGTAGGGTGAGAGGGGACAGCCCTGTCTTGTTCCATTAATTAATTTTATTTTAGAAGAACATAGTTTCCCTGTCATTGATTTTTAAATACCTGCTTACCAGCATTCTGATGAGATTGTTTATTTTTATTTTTATTTATTTTTTTTTTTACCGAAGTTAGATGAGGGCACAGAAGATCTCTTGGAGAATGTAAAGAAGGAGGAACAAAACATCTGAGGGATTCCCTGAATCAGCTTACCTCTCTTATCACACTCTTTGATAACTTCTGCAGCAGAGGGTCTAACAACTAAATCCCTATCCAAGGCAGAGTTCAGAATTTTTGACATTTTCTTAAAATTTCTGAGCATATAGCCAGGCAAACCTCCTTTAAACAATGTCAGTGGCAGCAGCCCCAGAAGTAGTATCTACAGAGTCATAAACACATTTTAAACAAGTAGTGACTTGAGAAATAGAAGAAACCAAATTACATATATCAGATTTTCCTCACAAGAGGAGTCTGAACCTAAATATTACTCATACTTTCCCAGTTAGTCAGAATAAACTTTAGCAGATGAGCCTGACAGTTGAAAATTCTAAAAGTCAAAGTTGTAGAAGCATACACCGCTTAGACCATAAAGCAATCACTTTCAAAGTGTCCATCTCCCCTGCCCCCCCCCCCATTAGGGTCAAACAAAAAACTTTTCCAAAGCTGACTACAATCTCCTGAGAATAGGTATAAGCAGCTTCATAGCCACCATCCCTTCAGGTGGAACTAGCACTAATGTCCAAGCCTACACCAAAATACAATATGAGCACCTACATGGCTGTATGGACCTAGCAATATCTGACAGGACCAAATCATCTTCCTCAAGTAAGAGTAAACCTGTCTGGTGGACAGCAGCAATAAACAGACTCTATAATAAAAGGAAAAAATTGCTGTCCAGGACCAAGAAGGAGCAGGTGCCAAGTTGGAAGCAATCTCTCCTTTGTCTGAACAAACAAATACGGTCACTGGTGAAATCCTCTAAGGATAACTTTGAGTCCATAATGGACACATCCACTAAAGACAATCACAAGGCCTTCTTCACATATGTCCACAATCTCAAAGGTAACACCCAGATCTGCTCTAAACTGGTGGTCAATAACACCACATACGCAAAAGCCATAGATATAGCCAACATGCTAGCAGACAGGTTCAGTGAAAACTTCACCCCCCTGTCCCCCTATCAATAAACTAGGAGATCTCCAGGACCTGCCCCCCACCCATCATCACCAGGGAGCAGGTCTTAGCTGAATGGAGGACAGCCACTGTCATCCCTCTACACAAAGGTGGAGTGTCCACTGACCCAGACAATTATAGGCCCATCAGTCTAACTAGCTTCATCTGCAAGGTCATAGAACGCATTATCATGGACCTTACAGACAAGGACATTGGCAACCTCCAAACGCTTGACTCCAGACCATTTGCTTATGTCAAGGGGAAATCATGCCTATTAAACTTGGTCAACTTCTTCAAAACAGTCACCAAAGCCATGGATGAGGGGAAGACAAAGCACAGCCTGTCTATCTGGAATTAGCCAAAGCCTTTGACACTATTCCCCACTCAGGCATAATAGATAAACTCTCCTAGCTAGGCATCAACCTGTATGTTACCAGATGGGTAGCTAACTGGCTCACTGATAGAACCCACTCAGTCAACATTGGGGAAGCCACTTCTAGTAGTAGACCCGTAACGAGTGATGTACCCCAAGGATCAGTCTTGGGGCCTCTACTGTTTGGGATATACATTTCTGAGATGCAAGGCAAAGCCAGTGGTCTGTGGGTGACCAGGTTTACAGATGACTGCAAGCTGGATGCTGTCTTAAATTCCCCTAGTGATGTGAACATCCTCCAAGAGGGCCTTACCCAAACTAATAACTGGTGCCAGAAGCATGGCCTCAAACTGAATGCCAAGACATACATCATTATCCCCTTTGGGAAAAATGGCATCCCCACTAATTATCACATTAATAACAATGTACTAAGCATGCAATCAGTTGTGAAGGACTTGGGCACCCAGGTCGATAGCAACTTGACTTTTGACCACCACGTTGCCTTCATTGTACGGAAGTCTTTCTAGATAGCCCACCTCATAAGTAAGGGTATGTCATCCAGGCAAAAGGAGGTCACAACATCCTTGTACTCCTCCGTTATCAGACCCATTATCAAGTAAAATTCCCCTTTCAGCATATACCTTGCCAAGCACATGCAGCAGCTGAAGAAACCACAGAGGTTCCTGACCAGGAAAATCCAGGGTCTCAAACACCTATCCTATACAGATAGTCTAAAAGCCCTGTCCCTCTACTCAGTCTTGTACAGACTGCTCATAGGGGACCTGTGTCTGGTATACAAGGCCATCTCAGACCCAGCCTTAATGAAGTTTCTGCATATCCGTAAGTCAAACTCCACTCATGCAACCCGCACGCAAGGCCTCAACCTGGTCTGTGACATTAATAGACCTTGTTGACAGGATAGATTTGTGTCCCAAAGACTCCCCCATCTGTGGAATAGACTCCCTCTCCATGTCAAGCAGAGTACTTCTCTAGCCCTCTTTAAGAGGAATCTGGACAACTGGATGGGAAACAGAAAATACAACCCTGGTATCCCACCTGTGTTCCTGCTGGACAGATGAAACAGCTGCTGACTTTGTGGGAACATGGACAAAATTCTTGGCTAGGCTTATAAGGGCCTCCAGGCCAATAGCCCAGTATCATCCTATGAACCTTTCAAACAGTGAAATTTGCAACTGCCCTATGGCTAACAAAAGAAACACGATAACCACTTAAACAGAGGGACAAAGTATAGAGACTTTGGCACATAAACAAAACCAATGATTATTTTCAAAACTTTAAGCAGATTAGAAATTTAGGAAATAAAAAAGTCATGTCAAAAAGGACAAACCGATCTATTCAAACTTCCAACAAAAGCATCAAAACAATCTCAAATTATTTTGGTCTTCTATAAAAAAGCTTGTCCAGCCTGGCCAAATGACTACTCCCACTCCTAGAACCACTAACATCACTGATACTTTAGCAACATGATTTAATTCTTACTTTACAAACTTAATTCTTTCACTAATTAAAGACAACACACACTTTCCCCATCACTTCAGCCCCAATAAGTAACAACTCAAGCAGTTTCAGTTTACAAATTGTCTAAACCTCCACCAAAAGAAAACTGCTACATAATCTAAAACTGACTACCTTAGCAGCAGATAACTTACCTGCTGAATATCTAAAATTAGCAGCAGATGCTCTGGCTTTCCCTCTCTCCATACTAATAAATTCCTCTATAACAGAAAGGCAGTTTCCTTCTAGATAGAAAATGTCACACATCATATCACAACACAAATGCGGTAACTCCACCAAACTCTCAAATAATACGCCCACAGCAATTCTGTCTGCCTCTCTCTAAAATACTGGAGAAATATGCCCATACTCTGCTCATTAAGTATCACACCAATAATAACCTATTATCTAAAACAAACATGGTTTCTGTCCCAGTCATATCACTACAAACAGTCCTTATCAGTTTTACCAATGCAATCAAGCAAAATAGAAATGGCTGCAACTTCGTTTTTCCATATTCATATACCTGAAGTCTTTGATACCATCTCCCATCAAAAACTCCTCCTAACTTAATCAGACATCCCTCTCTTGGTGCCATAGCTATCTAACCAATAGAAAACAAGTCATCAAATGGCAACAAGAAATTTCACCATTTTTAACAGTTAAAGTAGCAGTTCCATTAAGATACACGCCTTGAACCAGTCCAATCTGACATATTCATAGGTTCATGGACGATTACTAGGCTAACAGTTATGGGGCCTTACAAGCCTAGCCAATATAACCTGATTCTACCCAATATATGGCCCCATAGGTGGAAGAGGATGGCATGGATTTGTGCTTGGCATTTAGTATCTTAAAGATTGCCCATGTTCATAACGGACATAGGCACTACCTCAGGCATGAATTTGTGATTTTGCATCCATTACTGCACTTGAAAAGAGCCAGGGAAGGACTTTGCTTAGTAAGCCTGTTTCAAAGTAGAGGCAGTCTCTGAGACACATATCTGTTTCTCCAGCATGTTTTGTTTGAGTTACTGACTAAATTATATATAAAATATAAAATATGAAATATTAAATAATATAATATAATATAATATTAATATTATATTAAATATTAATATATTAAATATATCCCTGTATTCGGTAACCTTCATGCTGTTTGACTTGCAGATGTGTAGCATCTCCATCAGGGCTGGATTTGTGAATGTCTTGTTGATCTGGCATATATCACCCCTTAATAGTCGGTAGGAGACAGAGTAAAGGGAGTGGGCTTTTAGTCTATCCACATTGTTCATGTTGTTTACACCTTTTATTTTCTTTGTGAGGAACCTCTGAGGTCACTCTAGCCGCTGTAAGTACCTAGTCAAGTACATGCCAAATGGCACATTGTACTAATTTATTGATCTAATGAGGGCTGAGTACATAGGACTACAATTTCCTTGAATCTGGATGTCATACCTTTACTTACAAGTGCCACATGAAGTGACTTTCTCACCACTGTGGATACATGGCAGTCAAAGTTCAGGCTACTATATATCTGTGTACCTAAATCTCTCACCTCCAAGTCTACTTTTATGTGTGTACTATTGATGTTGTAATTTGCAAGAGTATTTGACTTCCCAAAGCATACGATAATGCATTTTTTCACATTTAGTTTTTGGCCATCATTCTGGCATCAATGATTTGTCTGAGCTAGACCCACCTGAAGGATATTTATATCATTAGTGGATTCAATAATTGCCCCCAGCTTGCAGTTATCAGCAAACTTTGTCATCCAGAGGCCTTTCACATTGCCCTTGACTTCCAAACAGGTGTGGTCCCAGCACTGAGTCCTGTGGCATACCACTAGTAACTGACTTCTTGCTGGATCTGAAATCATGAACTTTAACCATGTGTCCTGTTCATGAACCACTTGGCTATCCATCGGGTGATGAAGGGATTTTCAAGTGTCGTTAACATATGTAAAGTAATGTGGAGCTTCTCCCCAGGCCTCCCTGAAAAGAGTTTTACCAAGTTGGACTTTCCCAGTCAGAAAAATCAAATAAATAAATAAACAATGTTTTTCCCAAACTTATCAAAAGGCTTGTCATCTTTATCAGAAGAAGATGGACTGGGGTTAACAAAATGGATTCATTAAAGCTATAATTGCTGAGTCAGATCTGGGATATATGTATAAAAACGTAAAAGATTGAGGAACTTTATACAATCTATCTGCTTTCTTATGGGTACCAGGATGAGTCTCAAGGTACCCACAGCCTGTGACATAAATATCCTCCAAGGCTGACAGCAGTGGAGGAATAAGGGAAGGTTCCAGAAATGTCAGTAGTAACAAACCATAATATTTTCTAAAGGACTGAGACACCTGAGTATTCTCCCACTGTAAACATTGGTTTATCATGGAAATAGTCTTTGCAAAAGATAATCCCATCACAGGGAGAATTGGACACCATACTGGATTGAGAATCTGAATCAAAAACCTGAGGAGACAGACCTGTCTCTGTCCCTTCACCATCGCCTACAAATTCAACATCTTGACCTCTCAGGAAAAGAAGAATCCTTTTCCCTTTTGCCAGAAATCACCTTATAAAAGGGGTCTAGAGCATGTACAAGACTCTGAGCCAAACAGAACAAAAAAACCCTGTCTAAAGAAACTAGGTGAGGAGGAGAAGCATGTTTGGTTTTCTTTTTTCTTTTTTTTTTTTGGCAGAGATTCCTAAAGAAACAGATCTAGAAATGCCAGCTGTGGTTTCCATATGGATAGGCACTGCATTCTAACTAAGCAAGGACATACTCCCTCCCCCTTCTTCCAATACCAAGAGAGGCCTTATTTGTCCACTGATGGGACCCTAACAGCCACAGAGGACATGGCTAGCCCCTTGCTCTATGGTGGCTTAAGTGACTACACCAAATGAATCTGAAGAAAAAGATGAGTTGTCTGAGGAATCAGCTTTAGCCACAGCAGAGTCACCCACCTATAGCCAAGGTAAAACACCACCCTGCTGTGGTGGCCAAAGCTGCTTAACAGTCTTTTCTTTTTGTCAGTGGAAGAAGGTCCAACCAAGGGACTGGTGGTTTGTTCCATGATCAAGCAGAAAATTGTGCTTCTTTCCCAGGGAAGCTTAGAAGTGCTGATAGGTAAAAATGGAAACAAAAAGTAACCTTTTCCAAGTAATACACAGAAAAAGTGCTAGCTGTTAACTGAATTAAGGTTATCGGGATTGCAGTCAGAGCTTTATCCCTCTATGCCAATGCAGCTGGCTTAACATTTGGTATCACTAAACACACATCTATAGCCTTTAACAATAGGTTATGCTCTATTTTAGTCATTTTATTCAGATCTTATGACTCAAATAAATGTGATTCTAGTCTTGCTTTGCAACAGTAGTTATGCTATTCTCTCATTTGTTGGGTCTAATTGTTTATTAGAGAATGGGCGAGTTGTATATCACCATTCTGATTGGAGAATGAACGTTCTCTAGCAGAGTATTCATTTATAAGTAGTGCCCGTTGAAAAATGAGTCCACTGCTTCACAACAGTATATTGAGCTACCATGAAGCTGCGACTGCAACAGAGATAACATCCGCCATTATTTCACACTCACTAAGCAGCATTTTTGCTATTTAGCAAATGTAAAATAGTAAAAACAGAAAATTTAAAAAAGAAAAATAGAAAAGTGTGTGTGTGTGTGTGTGTGTGTGTATGTGTGTGTGTGTGTGTGTGTGTGTGTGTGTGTGTGTGTGTGTGTGTGTGTGTATGTTGTGTGTTTATGTTTCTATCTGCGTGTGAGTGTGCACGTGCTTGCATCCATGAAAGCAGGTGTGTGTGTGTGTGTGTGTGTGTGTGTGTGTGTGTGTGTGTGTGTGTGTGTGTGTGTGTGTGTGTGTGTGTGTGTGTGTGTGAGTGTATGTGTGAATGAAATTGAGTGAGAGTAATTGAGCCATTATTTTATGCTCACTAAGCAGCACTTTTGCTGTTTAGCAAGTGAAAAATTAAAACACACAATAAAAATAGTGTGTGTGTGTGTGTGTGTGTGTGTGTGTGTGTGTGTGTGTGTGTGTGTGTGTGTGTGTGTGTGTGTAGTGTGTTTGTTTCTGTCTGCGTGTGAGTGTGCATGTGCTTGCATCCATGAAAGCGGAAGTGTGTGTGTGTGTCTGTGTGTGTGTGTGTGTGTGTGTGTGTGTGTGTGTGTGTGTGTGTGTGTGTGTGTGTATGAGGAGTGAGATTGATCAAGCAGTGGCAGCAGTTAAGATGTATGCATACCTCTTAGCCTCTCAGCTCAAGAAATATGGATAAAGCATAAAACAATGGAGGAACAAAGGCTTAAAAATAGGGACAGCTTTTAAATATTGTTCTTATAAAATTAGAAAGTTGCTATGAAAACATGATTTATGTTAACCTGCATTATCTGATGGATATGAAGTCTGTCCCTGATTTTCAGGAATATTTTGATTTTGACTCAAATTTTAGCTCTGCCTCCCTTAATCCATCTTAACACTGGGGACTTTGGGAGAAATTGTGAAAAATTACACTTAATAAACAATGACAATAAATATAATTACAGCAAAAAATGTATATTAATTCACATTCTGTCAATGTCTCACATTAATAGTATTAATATTTTAAAAGTGTCCCTGATTACTTCTGAATTTGTCTCTTATTCTGCTGAGATTTGTCCCTGATTAGTTGACAGCTATGATAAAAAGTTTGAAACTCAAACATAACTCATTATTTAGTGACTTAATCCCCAAAGATTTGTCAACATATACTACAGCAAGTTTGAAACAAGAGGTGCAAATGATCGAAGTTTCAAAATCTTGAACATGGCCGAGGACCATATGATCAAAGTTTTGAAGCTTAACATCTAATAAAGAAAAATATTCTGTTACATTTTTGCAGACCCCTCACACTCCCTGCTAATTAAATATACCAATTCCAAGATCCCACTACAGAGAGGAAAATGACAAATTTCCCATTCCACATTGTATGGTGATCTCCATTCAGAATGTTTGGAGTTTCAAAACTTCGATCATATGGTCCTCAGCCATATGATGTTCAAAGTTTTGAAATTTCGATTATCTGAAGGGGACATATATATATATATATATATATATATATATATATATATGTATATATATATATATATATATATATATATATATATATATATATATATATATGGGTCTACTACGGTTGATTGAAAACTCACTTGATTGAAAATTAAATTACTAGGACTGCTTCATTGAAAGCGCACTTCACTGAAAACTCACTTGACTGAAACTCATTTTGTTAAAAGTTATAAATGGTCTTTTCCCCACTGTAGTGTGACCCTGGAGTTAGTATATAAAGTAAGGGGGGGTGGGCAAAGCCCCCACACACACATATCTTGGTTATATATTCTGTTTTGGAAACAGTTATCTATTGCACTTGTAAGTATCACTGTGTATAGTTTAAGATGTTTATAATATGTATGCCCCCCACACCTCCCCTTACTTTATATACTAACTCCAGGGTCGCACTACAGTGGGTAAAAGGCCATTTATAACTTTCATTGAAATGAGTTTCAAAGAAATGAGTTTCAGTGAAGTGAGCTTTCAGTGAAGTGGTCCTAGTAATTTCATTTTCAGTCAAGTGAGTTTTCAATCAACCAATGTGTGTAGTAATTAAAAAATAAACACAAACAAATACAAATCAGTTTAATAGATAGCTTGTTCTCCAAGTACAATAATGCCCTCCAGGATGTGGGTTATTTTGTAAATAATGCACTTCTGGTGTTGGGACTTAGAACACCCCTGGGCGGGCATTATTTACACAACAACACACACCCTGTTGGGCATTATTGCTTGCTTAATGACACCTTCTTATTAAATTCACTTCAGTTCCTGCTCTGTTCTGTCTGTAGAGCTACTGATGTATTTGTTGCAGCATGTATCACTGCTGTATCATCAGGCCTTATTTGTATATGATATTCTCTTGACAAACTTCCTAAGCCTGTAAGTAAATAAATCAACAGTCAAGAAATATATCACAGACCTAGCCTATATTATACTACTTCTAGTTTTAATCATGTTTATAGTTTAGCTATAATACCAATCAAACTGCTCAACCCATTCTTTTCCATATGTCTTATAGCTTGCCATCTTTATTATAGTGGATTTCTCATTACAGTTGATGTTAACTTTTCATCCCATTGTAACAAATATGTATGTTGAAATTGCTTTATCTAACCTCTCCTTATGTAATCACTTATGCCAACCTATTTATAGTGCATATATTTTTCTCAATATTTATTTTGCGAATATTGATGCAACTACTGGTACAAATTTGTTTTCAAAATAGCGCCTTATGTTACTGCATTGTCACTCTATTCACAATGGATACATTGTATAATTATCTGAAGTTTACTCTTATCTGTAATTACTTTTATATATTAACTTCCAGTCAATACTGAATCTGTGATCACTGTACTTCGGATGTTGTTTGTACTCACAAAGTCTCTGCTATAATCCATCTGTAGGTTTTTCTTTCTCTAAATATGTTTATGAAGGTTTACGCCCTGGGCTTCCTCTGAAAAGGAGTGTCGCTTGGCCTATTTAGACCTTCCCAGTAACCAAATAAAAACGAATAAATAAAAAAGAGATTCCATTGCTTTGATTCTACATAGTATTCAAATTGTCTTTGCGACTGTATCACTGTTCTTATACATGTTTTCAGTCTTTAGTTTGCTGTGAATTTGTTTTATTTAGTTTGTTGTGAATTTGTTTTACAATTTCTAAATTCTGACAAGCCAAACAAGACAGAATACCAACTTTTTTTTGAACCAACATTGTCCTGAGGACTGTTCCCAAACTAATGACTGGTTTTAGTTATTTTTTGCTCCCTGTATAGAAATGACTTAACATCCAAAATGGTTTGGCATTTTCTCATGGAATGTTTAGCAGCTATCAATAGTATTCATATACAGTAAATGTTCCTATAGATTATGTACCTATCATCAAGGTCAAAGGAGCAGGTGCAACTTAAATTATAATTAAAAACAAAGCAATCATTTTAATGTCATTTTATGCCACAACATATAAGAAGAATATAAATGTTACTTTTATACAGAAATATATTTGTTTTATGCTTGAAGTCACAACATTATATATTTATGATTTTGCTAGCATTCATATATTTTTTTACTGTATGCAGAACTGAAGGCTATATTTTTATTTTTTATCTAACGTGTAAATGTTGCAGTTTGTCAATTTCAGAAGTGCATTCTAGTCTGCATTTGACCCTATCCACAAATGTCAATTTCTCCCCACTGCTTCAGAGTATTCTAAGGAAATAATTAGGACAAGATGCTTGGATGGTCAGCCTTCCACTTCAGACTGCATAAAGCAAAAGCAGTTATGGCCAGCAGAGAACAGGATCATAAATACATGCATTCCTTTTAGAACAAGTAAAATATATGCATTTTGCTACAGCATTTTTAAAATGAGAGAAAATAAAACTTTTTCTGGAAAAAGAGTATTGTTTTTGGCTCGTATTTCAATGAAACATATTAATGAAAAGTTTCAACTATATATTGTATTTCAGTCTGAAAAAATGTCAAATGCACTTTCGTTGTGAACTTTTGGGAGAAAAAAGTGCAAACAAATGATTATATCAGGCTACAGGTAGTACTTAAAAATATAAAACAGTACCTCTAAAAGAGTTTACAATATTCCACATTTTTCAGAATAATATATCATAACATTCACCTACAAAATGCATTTAGTTGGTAATTCCAGGTATAAAAACACATGCACAAATATATATTCATGTAATATACTTCAGTACATATCAGTCTAAATTTGGGAGGGGTGGCAGTCTTAACTCCTGTGACAAATAACTTTCCTATCCAAGAGAACTACACATACACACACACGTGTGTGTGTGTGTGTGTGTGTGTGTGTGTGTGTGTGTGTGTGTGTGTGTGTGTGTGTGTGTGTGTGCGCTTCTGTGTATGTATATGTATATTGTGACAGGGAAAGGGTTAAAGCAGATGGGCAACTAGTGAATATCCTAAGGCACCAGAGTCAGGACAGGGTCTGCAGATAAACGTCTACTGAAAAACCCTTAGAGACAAGTGATGCAGTTTGTTACTGTTGGTTTTTATGTTGTTTGTTTGGTGGATGTTTCTAATTGTTGGCTATATGTATCACAGCCATTTCCTATTCTTCCAATGCATGCTCCGTGTTTACTGCAACACACAGGTCACTGTCCTGTCTTTGTAAGAATGCTGAAAACTACCATTAGAACACTTTGTTCCTTCTTGACTGGACTTATAACATTCCATATACATGGTAAAATCACTGGAAAATAGCACTAAAGTTTTATCCTATTTAGATCCTAAAAACTGGAATTTTTTTATACATCAAAAGCTTTCCACTCATAATCATCTTCATCTGTAATCTGAAGACTTTTTTATTCTTCTGATCTCTGATTACCCATTTTGTATAGGTTGCCATTCTACTGTGAGATACAGTCATGCAGAAACATTAACTTGTGAGAGTGCACTGAGATGCGCCTTGTTTTTGTTTTTTTATGGATATACAGGGGTGTCTTGTCCTTAAGGGAAAAGGGGCAGTGACTGATTCACTGTGGTGGTAGGACAATACACCAGCATGCCTCACCGCTCATCCATCACAGGGCATTTTAGGTGTATGGGAAAAAGTGGGGAAATTAGGGTGGAATAAAAAATGCTTCCTACACAGCAATATAACATAGGCCCAGGATATATCAGTCTCCTAAATGATCTTGAACAATACAGAGAAAGTCCAGTGGTGGCTAGTCAGATTCAGTAGATTCAGTAAATCAGGAGCACCTCTTGATCATAGCCTAGAGACAGCTTTTAGCATGGGCCAAAAAAAAAATACACACACACGCACGCACGCACGCTCACACACACACACACACACACACACACACACACACACACACACACACACACACACACACACACACACACACACTCTTGCTGCATATGGCTTGCACAGCTATGGACAATTTTGAAGGATGTGTAATGAAACCAGAGCACCTAGCAAAACCTATGCAAACACAAACAGGATATGCAGACTCCTCACAGAACCCACATAAGCAAAAAAAAACAAACTGGCGTACCAAATGCTATGAGACGGCAGTGTTAAATGCTGAACAAATGTGCTGCTCTGCTTATTGAAGCTAAATGCTGCAATAATAAAATACCCGAAATATGAACAGACCTTTATCACTTTGTCTGTATCCCTGAGCAGAATTACTACTCCAAGTTAACAACCTAAGCTTAGGATACGTGAAAGAGAGATCTATTCCCTCAAAAAGCATCTTCAACCTCTGACTCTGCTCATGTCCTTCAGTTTTATAAACCTTCTTGTAATATAGCCCACATTTCTTGATAATTTACTTTTGATGAAGATGGTATTGTACTTAAAATAAGCATTAGCTTGTTAATTACAAAAGTTTTATACTTGCATATTTGTGCTTTCAGACATGTAAAACTTTTAACTTTTACAAATGTGTTTTGAAAGTAAAGTTTTGATTTTCTTAGTGTAAATGGCAAAGGCTATAAACAAATTCCTTTGGTCTAGCCAACTTAAATGCAACTGGCAGAAGTGATTTACTAGTCATATGATTGCAGACCATCTACAAAAATTTGTGGGAAATTGCAATATAGCTGGGAGGGGGAATTTTCCCCTGCCCTGCTTTTGGGCAATCTCAGAGGTGGTAGATATGAGTACTGGGGGTGTTTTTTTTTTCTATATTTAGATTCTCAATATATATATATATATATATATGTGTGTGTGTGTGTGTGTGTGTGTGTGTGTGTGTGTGTGTGTATGTGTGTGTGTGAAAGCTGGGTCCATTGTGAGCAGAATTTGACATTTACAATAAAATCCATTTCATTTATTGGATTGGCTTGGTACTGACATTTTTTTTATTTTTTTTTTTGCAATCTGTTTACTCCATGCACTTATTTCTGGTTTGTATATCCTTTTTTGCTGAAAAGTCTTATAGATATATGTATATATGTCTGTGGATGTATCTGCATATGTCTTTTTGGGCGGTTTTATGTTACCTTCAGCCTAGGTGGTGGTTTTATATTTTATGTTCTTGTTTTATTTGCTTAGTATGAGTATTATTGGTGTTGCCTGAGCTTTTTTCTTGCTGCAACTAAATAAAGAAAATAATCAGTTCCCTGTACTCTAGAGACCCATTTATTCTAAAACATTTTACTCTCCATGTCCAGCACTCATTTACACACCCATTTTTCATTTTGTCCATTTGTCCCTTTTGGTGTCCATCGATAAGAGCTGATCATTGCAGGCCATATCCCATATAGCCATCAGCATTATTTGTTGCTGGCCCTAATGCATACACATACAGACATGAGTCCCTGCTGTGCCTTTCCCACTGTGCTGTTTGTGTGTTGTCATGCATACATGATGAAGGTTACTATGTGAATGCAGCTTGACAGCACCAAGTTCTTATCTCCAGCCCACCTTCTGAATGCTGTGCATCTCTTCTCCAGAAGATGACAATACTGCAGTGGCAGGGCCACCACCTTTCTTCCACTGAACCTGCAATGTTCACACTGTCTAGCTTTCCTTCAGTGGCTTTTTAGTTGCCTGGGTCAGTAGTCAATCCTTGGTCTTCTGGTCCCAGTCAGGGATTTATCAGTCTTCACAATGGACCTGACCCTTGCAGCACATTTTTTCTCAGCATGTCATCAAACGACTCACTTTTTGTATCTAAAGACCCCAACTTAGTGTATTTCTGTTGTCAGGTTAAGTAATAGTTCCTCAAATATAACATTCAGTTTCAGTTAATGAGTAGGTTGATGGTTTGATTCCTTTGCCATAAGAGGCAGTTCTGTGCACTTTAATACAGGAGAATAAGAAACTGATACACCAATAAGAGACATGAAGAAAGTAAAATTCTGAGTTGCTAAGTCATGTCTTGTATTTCATGTCATAAGAAAGTATAATGATAAAGTGCTGCTGACAGCAATTTCTTAAATACTTCTGACAGATGGGCCTGGTAAAGAAGGACTGTAATTTGTGTTTGCAATTACAGTGCTAATATCACACTAAGTGGTACGCTGCCAATTATTTTGCATTGACTACGGTGAATATTGGAAATATACATCTTATGTATTTCTGATTGAGTGGAAAAGTATGCTGTGTTGCAAATAGTAGTGGCTATTCTCCAGGACTGTACTATGGAGTGGCACTTTTCTTCTGCTATGGAAGACATTACATCCTCTTAGGTGACTGTAGTAATTCTGCAAAATTCAGAGATGAAACTATTAAAATCAAGGAATATCATATGTGTTGAACTCTTGCAATCACAGAAGGTGATTTTGGTTCAGTTTTTGCAAGTGCGCTGAAAATCAGAATTAAAGCCATCTCAGTATTTTTTATTAATGGTATACCATTAAAAGTGCAATGATGTTTAGAAACAAACTTCAGTGTCCACTTGTCTTAAGCTGTCACCCTTGTCTGTGAACATTTTTTTTGTACATGTGCAATTTCTGATGCATGTGTGACTACGTTTCCTTTAGTTCTATTGTCAAAAGCTGTGTGATAGAATCTTATTTATAGGTATGCCTTTATATATTGTAATACTTTCCATCTCTGCATTTGAAAGGCCTGAATCTGTGTTTTTCTTTGCATGCTGTCCTAGATTGGTCAGGCACTATATACTGATTAGCTTTGTACCATGTATTAGTCCTGCTGTATGCCCAGCTGTGTCACACCTGCATACTATTTATTCTTCCTTAACATCCTGTGGTTTCACATTTTGCAACATGCCCCTCGAGGAATTAGTGCAAGTTATTAATTCTGGCAGTCTAGCTGCTGACCCTTAATATGTCAGCTGCACTCTGGTCATTCCTCCCTTTTTGTTATAATTTGCTGCTGTTTGCAGTACTTGCACTGCTCTTACTGACACAAATGCAATTTTTCACTGACTATATACAATAATGTTTACATGTATTAATATCAAACACAAATGTTCCACCCATTTCTAGGTCTATTCATCTCTATGGCTTTTAACAAATAAACATAACTCAAAGTGCATTGCAGTTCTCAGTGTTTAAAAAAAAAGAATAGTTGATCCCAATAAGTTACTAAAATCCATATGTACAATTGATCAAAATGCAAAACATTCTCATTTTTTGTTTTTATTCCACCAATGCTGCATTAGTCCTTTACATTCATACTATTTACAATATTTGCAATGTTTACACATGTGGCAGTACAAATATAGCTGATGATAATTCAATAATAATAACTGTACAAATGTTCCTGAATACAAGGCATATGAGAAGCACACCTTCTGATGTAGAATAATATATATTACTAAGTGCTATGATATCAAGTATTAGTTTTTTGCAATCACAAGAAATAATTTACAACTAACCCTACAAAGTACACTGCTATTTTTTTTTATTTTAAGTTTGTGCAAACAATTAACATTATAGCCTGAATGAAAATAGCAAACATTAAAGCAAAGCAATTACTGGAGAAACATTGTTAGACTATAGCCAGGATTCATAGAAATACACTGCAGTTCTGCTCAAGCCTTGCATAGTCCAATGGCACTACATGGCAGCCTATGGAAACCTTGAATATCCAAATGCAAACATGATGCACTTATGGGGAGTTAGCTGCCCTTTAAGGTACATAAATGAGAAGCATATAAAATTATGCAAATGGACCAAGCCATGCAGTGAAACTGCAAGTAAACTCAGCTGTGCAGTGAAATACAGTACATAAACAGAAGAGCAAGACACCATAGAGTGTCGGTATGCCAGATTGCACAATCTCATGAGATCAGAAATTGTAAACTCAGACCAGAATATCTCACTATAAAACAGTGTTTGTTTCAGCAGGGCTGTGCATGTTATCATATCCTTCAGCATAAGAGCACTAAGTGTTGAACACAGCTATGTAGCCATATGGTATATGTAGCTGCACTGCTATAGTATCCGCATGCATGGACACCTGCTGAATGCATAAAGGGGAAGGAAATAATGTACAGAAAATTAGGTAAAGGGGCAAGAAAAAGCTAAGTGTCACATAAAAAGACAAAATATATAGGTGTGTAGGAATCTGGACAACATGTTTTACATGGAGAGGACCCTGTTTTATCTTCACATGGAGAAAAGGAAGGCAGGGAAAGGTGAAAGGGAAAGCAGGGCAGAAAAGGATGTAGTTAGGAGAGTGTGTAGGAGCAGGCAGATAAACACAGAATTGCACACACAAACAAGGCTGGAAGTACACATGCCAGGATGGAGAGACATGGAATGGATAGATCCAAACAAATGATAATTACTTATGGGGAAGGTAGAAGAATGCAAGGGGTATGATTGGGGTACAGGATAAGGGTGTACATCAATGAAGTGGGGAGGGTTACAAGCATCTGAAATGTCTCCCATCCTGGCCTTGAGGGACTTTACAACCTTCCATCTATGTGTAATACAGCTGGCCATTGATATGGGCCAGATCCTCCCCTGGTAGCACAATGGTAGGGAGCCACGCAATCATGTGAATCAGTAATCTGCTTCAGGAGGCTCTCAGTATGGGCTATATATCTGTTCATTATTCTCTCCAGTGCTGCCTCTTTCACCTGCTCCAGTAGTGGTTAGCCATAGCAAGCAACAACGGTGGGCTCCCTTGCTGAACAAGTTTAGCAACCCTTCCTGCAGTGAAAAGACAAAATAGGAAGCCAGCCATAAGGGAATCTACTCTGGCACAGGGGTGAATATATTTAACAGGTCAGCACCTGTTAGATGAGCTAACCAAGCCTGGCCACAAGTCTGTCCTGCCTCATGCAGAAACAGCATGATTGCAGTTATGCTCCGTGTTCTACTCATCATGAAACAGAAAGGGCACATTAAAGAATCATGATAAGAGTAAGGGAATATGTTAAAACAGAAGACAAAATCCCATAAGGATGTTCCATTAGCTATGTGACAGGCAGCAGGCAAGTGGTCATCCCTTCCACATGTGTTAAGGTACAAAAACAAAATATGAAATGGGTACATATAGGGAAGCACCAAGTACAGTGCAATAATCAAGACATGGTGCAGAGGAACCCCAGCCCAGGGAAGGACCCCATTGAAACCCACATGAAATGTAGAAGGTACATCACAGGTAGTATCACCATCATATCCTCTACCTGACATGAAAGATTCATGCAGACCTAATTCTTAAGATGACCTTGACAAATACTTAGTAGTGGCAACAACTGTCTCATTGCAGTTCCCCAATCTGCCACTTCCCCCAAATCTAATCTGAGCACAAAAAAAAAAAAAAATCCTATGCCCAGAAATTGTATCAAACCATTTGTTACAATGTAACAAAGCACTTACTACAATTATGATACCACACATGGAGCACTGTAGTGTTTTAGTTCTCATCACAAATACAGTATATGACATTCATTTCTGAATGCTGCTACTGCACTATTGCCCCATCAGCATCTCAAGATCCCCCTGAACACCTTGCAATAGAGGTAACCACCTCCTTTGCCCACCCTTGCTATGCTTCTGATCTCAAACCTAAAATAAGACAGTACAGTAATAAAAATATAACACAAGCAAAAAATACTCAGTACACAGAGGAATAAAGCCATGACTATGCTGCAGATGACTTAAGTTTAACTAGCAGCTCTGGTGCCTATAGGAAGTAACAGTGAAGGAAGAGAGTGAACATTTACTGCTGGCTTATCCATCCTTTTCTTTCTCTTCAGGAGGGAGGTAGCTCTGATTCTCCACAAGGGTGACACATAACAGGGACTGTTACCTAGTGGAGTTCAAGGTGGCTGGGCCTGTACAGTCATAATCTGTTAAGCACTAGAAAAGCTGATGGATAGATGGCATATGAAGGCACACTTTCCCTTGGGAGATAGTGATTATGGTCTTGAAGGAGCTGCCAGGGTGCTCCCATGGGGAGAGAAAAGACACCATCCCATGATGAACAAGCTATCCTTCTCCTTACCATCCAACTCTTGCCATGAAATGGAGGGTCTAATGTAGTTTCCATGCAGGAAGAAATGGGTCATAAGGCTCTCACCTCACCCTGAAATGCTCTGCTCCCATCCCCCTGGAATGAGTGGGCCAATAGGGTGAAGATAGAGGAACCATCAGACAAGGTCCTGGGGGAGCAAAAACTGTTTCTCATCGAGATAATCAGAATGATGCCTATACTGTTCCTGCATTTTGGTGATGCCTATGGCTGAGAATAACTCCTCATCTAAATCATACCAGCCATCAACTTTTCCTGAATGCACCATCATAGGGGCCCAGTAAGCATGCCATGAAAAGCATAATCTTGTACTCCTTCATGCACCACACAATCATTCTATGATGGGCACTGGCAGAAGCTACCATTCTTCCAAAGGTTTCATGAAAATGGTATCACTTTCTCAAGGAACAAAATGGAAGCGAATTTCTGCAGCATGGCTACCCAAAAAGTAGGCAACACATCTACCAGTACAATTCTTCTGTACAAACTTATGGGTATGAGATGTCAGAAACAAGCTTAAGCAGCAGATTGTACTTTATGCCACAGGTGCATGATAGCAAAACAGCAATCCATAGATATTCATTCCTCCTGACATAATTTACCTGCATTCCATCCAGACAGGTATAAACCTGCATAGTCTGTCATTTTCTGGGCTAAGTTACACCCATTTGGGAATCTATATTGCATAACTGAGGAGCAGTGTTAGGAGGAATAGCAACATTACTTAGATTATACACAGTCAGAGGAGACACACTGAAGGTATGTGGTAAACCATTTTGTTTACCTTCTAAGGATGCCTACTCTTTCGCTGGAATTTACATTACAAAAAGCTTTGGCAGGACACCTTATGAGTGGATCTCACCCAGGGCACAATCTTACATGTACACACCATCTATGTCGAGCCTAGTGCAACAAGCCAATGTAGTAACCATAGATCATGGTTGTAGTGGTACTCCAAACACACAGCAAGAAGGGCTTGTCCATGACAACCATTTCCACAAAATACCCATCACCTTAAGACTCCTGCCTTGTATCAGACCACGGTCATATAGTGAGACTCACACTCAATCATGGAGATTGTATATGACACAGAATATCGGTCATTGTGAGATCTCTGTCTTGGACTCCTGTCATACGCTCCGAGCAAGAGTGTATAGATGCACATGTGTCATTCTGTCCTCACTAGCGAAAACCACCGCTAATTCAGAAAAGCCAAGAACTCGACTCAGGCCAGCCCAAAACGTAAAAAACATGAAAAACAACAAATTTTATTAAGCCACTGTAAAAGCTTTTCGTTAGTACCTTGAACTAACTTCTTCAGACAAGCAAAACATTCCCACCATTACAAGTGAGTTTAAATACCAGCATTGAAACACTTAACCAAGCCCCTTGCTCTCCCTTTAGCTCCTTAAAGGTACAGATCACAGCTAACTAAGGTGCATTTGCAATTCTCTATTAACATAATAAAAAATAAAAAATAAAAACTTCATACACTGAGACTGTAATAATAGCAGGCTTTGAAACTGAAAGAAAAAAGCCCAATATTTTGATTATTGAACTGTATAAAGTAGATAAATATGTAAAATATATAATAACATAAAAATAACGATGTTCAACCTACAGCATAAATACTAATAATGGAAGTGCGATGGTTCATAATCAAAAATTACCTATGCATACATTGTATCTTGCCTGCTTTCAAGTAAAATAACTAATGTAATGATTATAATAAATGTAATGAAATTAATACATACTGTCCTAAGTATCTAAATAACTAGAACAGCTACCCAAGAAGAATAATATAATATTAATCCTATCTCACTGAATAATAAAAATAATAATATGGAAATATAAAATATGACATGTAACATATAATATAACATAAATTTAGGCTACTCAGTATAGGTTTAATACTGTCATTAAATAAAACAGGTCTAAAAGTTAGCATATCTAGACCTAAAATTACTAAATAATAAAATATGAATCAATAATATATATTGTAAAATAATGTATAATCATAATCATAACAATAACTGATAACTATTAACCCTCCACCACTGTCGACTAATAATTATTATTCAGTGAGATATGATTAATATTATTATTATTAAATTATTAATATTATATTATTCTTCTTGAGTAGCTGTTCTAGTTATTTAGATACTTAGGACAGTATGTATTAATTTCATTATATTTATTATAATCATTACATCTATCCTAGGCCTTACTATTTTCAATTTTTATTAATGACCTTCAATCTGCTATTCCTTATGCTACCTGTATTCAATACGCAGACGATTCTACTATAATCTGTACTGCTAACTCTCTAACAGAACTCCAGTCACGTACTCAAAATGCTTTTAACACTGTAGAACAATGGTTCTCTGACCGCTGTCTACTCCTTAACCCCAAGAAAACCAAATTGTTACTTTTTTCACCTACTCGCAAATTGACTCCACCACACTTTACTCTTACGTCCTCTGACAGAACACTCATTTCTCCTGACTTGACCACAAAACTATTAGGAATAACTATTGATAATAACCTCAACTTCGTCTCTCACATCAACAACACCATAAAATTAGTAAATAAAAAAAAGGATCCCTTTACAGAATCAAACCTTTCCTAACACCTACAGCAAGATCCATCATTGCTAGGTCTCACCTAATTTCTACTCTTCTCTATGCTTGTCCCATTTACACTAATCTTTCCAAAAACAACATGAAGAAACTAGAAACATCTATCATATCATAGCTCGATTTGCTGTAGGATCTCCTTTTCGAACTCATCACTGCCAGAACCTAAAAGAATTAGGCTGGATTGAACTTCCTAACCAACTTGTTCTTCAACAAATCTTAATAGCTTATAAGATTCTATATCAGCCAACCAACACACCAATACTCTCTAGCCTTATTTCTCCATATAAAAACCTGAAACAACTTCGCTCTTCTAACAAACTCCTGATTAGTATTAGCAAACCTAACAATCATGCAGGTGACTGTTTATTCTCCAACTCTGCTGGAAAAACATGGAATAAACTACCCTCTGATATCACTTCTTTAACCTCTTTCCAACTTTTTAAAAATCAACTAAAAATTCATCTCAATAAACACTGGCTTTGCTCCTGTACTAATCCAGACTAATGCTCACTCAAAAAAAAAAAAAAAAAAATTTATTATCTTATTTATCTTTTTAAATCATCTGTTTAAATTGCTATGTTTCTCATGTAACATTTTTTATGCCTTTTGTGAATTTGTACAACTTATGGAGCTTTTCTCCCCGGGCCTCTACTGAAAATGGACATATATCCAGTTGGACTAGCCCGGTCAACAAATGTAAAATAAAATAAAATAAAAATAATTTGTGTAACACTGCACTGACTCTACATTCTCCTCAAGTACCATACATCTGGTCTACATATCACTGTTTCACCTGCACTGCTAAGTATTGTGCTCATTGCTGTGTGGAAGTGGTTGTACAGATGCCAGTTGTTACTGTTCCACCACACTCTCATTGGATAATGGTGTTAATGCACAAGCCACTCTCCGGTATATACCTCTCAGAGGTACAGGCAAGCACAGGAGGACTATGGCTGACCAAGTTCGCAGACTACTGCAAACTGGGGGCCATAATTCACTCTCCAGCTGATACAGACATCCTCCAGAAGTGTCTCACTGAGACGGATACCTGGTATCAAAATCATGGCCTCAAGCTAAATAACAAAAAGTGCATAGTCATCCCCTTTGGAAAAAACAAAGTACCCACAAACTACCACATACGTGGTAGTCCCCTAAATACAGAAAATGTAATAAGGGATCTGGGGAACCAAGTAGATAGTAATCTGTCCTTTGATAATCATATTGCCAAGGTGGTTAGAAAATCCTTGTATGTGGCCCACCTAATCACAAAAGGGTTCACATCTAGAACAAAAGAGGTTATTGTGCCCTTTTACTCATCACTCATCAGACTCATCATAGAGTACAACGCTCCATTTGGGATGTACCTTACAAGACACCTACAACAGCTGGAAAGACCATAGAAGTACCTCACCAAAAGGATTACTGGCCTCAAACATATGCAGCCCGGCTGAAGAAACTCCAGCTGTACTCGGTTGCATACCGCTTACTCAGAGGTGATCTCTGCCTGATATACAAGGCCATGTCCAACCCAGAATTGATAGACATGCTCCACCTAAAAAAAACAAATCCCCAAGAGCCACACACTCTAGGGATCCAAACCTCACCCCAGCAATAAATCGGATGTGCTGGAGGGATAGATTACTGTCCCAGAGACTCCCCATGCTTTGGAACAGGATTCCAGTCTACATTAGGCAGAGCCCCTCACTAACACTCTTCAAGAGAAACCTTGACGAGAGGATGGGAAACAGAAAATGTACCCTGGGGATCACTGCAGTGGCTCGGCTGGACAGAGGCACAGGGAACTAATGGCTCTGCTGGACCGAGGCACAGGGAACTAATCTAAGGGGGCGGCAAAAGCCAACACATTCTGGCTAGGCTTATAGCTGCCCTCGGGCAGATAGCCTAGTACTTACCTATGAACCTATGAACCTATTATGGAGCATGCAACATACTAAGAACATCCTGGAGACCAATGCAGTGTCATACTGTACTGCCCCCCCACCGAGAGATGTCAAAGCAGTAGCAAACACACACTCTATGATGCTGCAGGTTTCTGCATGTGAAGTATAACACTGGTGTTTGGCCCCACCCTCTGTGGGCTGTATAGGCATCATAAGCCAGTACATATCCAGCATCACCCACAACAGAGACAGGGGTACTACATATGGATATACTAGAAATGCAGCTATACACTGTCATTTTAGTTAGAGTGGCTGCATTGTCCTGTGAGCTTCAGTATACAGGAAGCAGCAATACGGCTGAGAGGTGTGCCAGATGTGAATGATTCAAACTTCCTAGAGTCTGCATGTACGTCAATTACATGGTTATGATACCATGTGTCACAAACGTTCTGGCAGTTCACAGAATAATAACCCTTCATGATCACAAATCTCTGTGACTGTGGGACAGATGGAAGCTTTTACTACCTGTGTAATCAATGGCTCTCACTGCATCAATGAGGCAGGTGATGTCTTAAAAGGCACACATGATGTTAGCACTCTTCAATAGTGTGCTCAAAAATCACATGTTATCTTCCTTATGTGGAAACATTGCATCAAGAAACTTGTTGACTATTTTTGAGTCAAAAGTATGTGAAAATAGCCAGTGTATCCCCAGTTGATTTCAGAAAGATCTCTGTAGCTGGTATGAAAATAGCTATACATGCCTTCATCTCTACAAAAATAGGAAGGCCACATATTTGTATCTATGCTGTGCATGGTGACACATTACCCAAAACCCATGCACTCTTTAGATCAATTCTATAGTGATCAGCTATTTTTTCTTCAATGAAAACATGATAAGTCAAACATTGACTGTACTGTGTAAATTAGCATTAGACAGTACCTCACACATACCTGCAGGAACCACTGCATTAAGGAATATAGTATGTTACTATGTAATGACTGCTGCAAGTCTTTACATTCTTGTTATATGCAACAATAAACGTTTTGACATGCTTTGCCCATTTAAAGTCAGGCGCACAGAACTGCACAACTTTCTCTACTATGAATTCTGACTATGCTCACCCTGCATGCATTTTAATATCAGTAAGACTTCATTTTATTATACCATTCCATCCTGCATATCATTATGCAGTCATTTGCATACATTTTCTGTTGCTTATTTGTGCACATTATGGAACTATGAAATGCTGCTGTGCTAGTCTACACATTGCCAGTTCTAAAACAAGTAAATGTTGCATACAACGGAATTCATCTATGAATCCTGGCCTCTGTGTTCATGTTTTTAAAAATGTTGCCAATAAGGATCACTATATACAAAGTACGTTCAATAAATAATTAGGCTATCTGAACTCTAAGCTATACCTTGATAAATAAAAATATTTTTCTTTACCACAAACATGGAATGTTTTCACAAGATATTAACATAAAAAGCATCCAAAGTGAAAAAAGTGATGTAAACCAAAATAAAACAAAGGTGCAGTTTCAGCCATCCTGGGGAAGATGTCAAGGCACTTTCAAGGCAAATTGGGAATTCCACCTTCACTGACTTTGGGATCTGAAATACAGAAAAAGTTTATTTTGTTTAGACGTGATTATTTATGTTTTCTAATCAAAGATTACCAAATGAAGATATGTAATTTTTCAAGTCAAAATTTATTTTTGCTATTTTAAAACAAAAAGTGAAGAACAGTGGTGAGTTCTAGTATGATGATTTGATGCAAATCTAGTAATCTTTTTATATTCTTTTCCAGTTTGTGAAGAAGGAGATACTGAATGTCTGTGAATATATGCATAGAAAAGCGAAACAGAAAAAGATTTACTGATGTAGAAGAGAGCCAGAGCCTTGAAAAAACAGCTGCATTGTTAATATATCTGAGTTAGTAGAGTACTTATATGTTTATCAAACCTGAGCTGATCACCAATGGATACTTTGAGTCATGTGATGGAACCATCTACTTCTATCTTGGAATTTCCAAAGAATACATGGATCAGTTTCCCCTTTGGGGATAGCAAAAACACCCTATGTCTTCTGCTTGGACCTAGTCCAGGTGAACTTAGCCAGGGCTGTACACAGCAGAATGTGCTCTGCAGTTTAGAGTTGATGACAGAGGCAGTATCATTTCTCAGGGGTTAATGGTATGGTCATTTTGACAGTGAACTCATTTGTCATAACCACATCACCCTGCCACTGTATAATTAGTATAGTGAAGAGAAGGGAAACATGCACTAAGCTTTGTGTTATACCTAGCAGATCTGTAGGGGAAAAGAGAGTGCATCTTATATAACAGCAGAACCAGATTTTATCCAATTAGGTATCCAACAAAACACCCTAGTCTACAACAGGTAAGGTAATGACTTCATCACTGTTAGACACTATTGCCTTATTTTATACAATAAAATTATTTTCTCTTATTTTAGCTAATTAACTTACTCACTGACTTTCTTGTGAACTTATTTATGAAATTAGCACTTTTGTTCTGCTGACTTTGTAGTATTCAGTTTAAATGGAATTGTACTATTGCACGTATTTGATATTTGATATTGTACTGCTGTTCACTTTTGCTTGGTATATACTGGTATTGAGTTTAAATAATATTGCTCTATTGCATCTTGTTGCTTTAGTACTAATGCTTTGTATTTGCAATATCTAGGTAATACCACAGTGTTGCCTGTTACTAGGTATATAAATACAAATTAAGTTACAATTTCAATTACTGATTAATTTTTTCAATCACTGGTGTTGCATCTCTGCTTTTTACTGATTGCTGTACCAGAACAACATTTAAAGCTACTGCTCTACAGTTCTGCACTAGAGTTTGCAGGGTTACCCATGTGATATACTTTTATTACTTGGTGGACTGCAACACTGACAAAGTGCAATAAAACTATTTGCATTACATTTACTACAATTGAAGTAACTCATTTAGATTATCTCTTGCTGTTACAGTTATTGCATTTAGATCCATTGGGTTAGACTATCTGTTGCTCGTCTTTTTTCTAGTTAGGTAAAAATTACATTAGCTTACTGGGTAAAGCAATTTGATTTCAATTGCCGCTTGTTACTGATTTTCTTATTGATCTTACATATTTTTATCACTTTTACATTTTTTTGCACTTGTCACAAATATAGTAGTGACAGCTCATATTCCTTTATCACTTAGGCATATCCCATATTATCACCTTTATCTAGTCTAAGTACCCCCATGCCTTATACCAAAAGTATGTTATTAACCTATCAGGTTTTATTATACCCATTTATCTTCACTAGCCATTATGGAATCTCAAACAGCTTGGTGTGTGTTTCTTTGAAACTTTTTGCTGTGTTTGTTATGGTTTCCTCCCCTTGCTGTGTCTGTGACTTCTACAGATATATACACTGGTGGGTACCTGCGCTTCAGCACCTGCTAACACCTGGATACGTGACATGCTGCTAGAGCAACCTATAAGGCCAAACGGATTATTGTTATTTGGACTCTAATGCTCCATTACCGTCATAATATGGTGGATCTTCAAGAGTGACTACCTTGACTTAGGTGTCACTTTGACCTGAGTCGTAGCTATTGTACCATTGCTCATGTCTCACCTGTCTCAGATCTCATAATCTGGTTGAAACGGAGACTTTGACTTAGCACTGTCTTGTTAGGCATTCCTGAACAGGATCTTTCCTTTCATGGCTTGGACATTAAATTTCTCCCATCACGGGACATGGATTTTATGAAACACATGCCACCATAACTGCAGTGTGAATCACCTGGCAAAGCAGATCTCAAGTCTTTGTCCAAGAGTCTCATTATGGTAGCTATCATTTACACTTGGTGCACTTCTGAGCTCCAGGATCTTACCTGAGAAGAACAATATTTGGTTTTCTGACGGAAATGGAGGTCCCTAAGACTCGACCTATATTTTTTTCATGTTTCTACCTCAAGAACCCTGATACAGTCTATTCATATCACAGTTTTATTCCCAAAACAAGGAAATAGATTCTCTACACCCTTGATATTCACTACCAGCTGAAATTCTCTCAGGCTGCCTCTAAATTTTGATCATACTGTATAATATTTCACCATCAGCATGCCAGCATGTCTTCTTCTAATACTGTTGAGGACCACTACACAAAATGAATAACTATTTCTAGGGCATGTTTCAGTAATGTTTAGTCCTGACATCTGTGCAGCCACTACATGAACATCTTCATACCTTCACTAAGTACTGCAGCTAGTGGTATTCATTCTAAGAACATAGTGTAATTTGGAAAATGTATCCTTCAGGGCAGTTTCTTCCAATTCCTTTTATTTGGATGGTCTCCCCTGTCTCTCTCTTGCACTCCTTTTTATTTATCTGTGGTAATCACTAAGCAATAATCCCATTCTAGAGGTCTCATTGTAATAAGACATTTAAGATATATGACTACTCAGCAGATCTTTGAAAGGGGCTTCTGCAATAGGTACATTTCCTCTATCCTGCATCTCTATCACCAAATCGAAAAGACCAGTGATCAAATGGCATTTACGTTGGAAATGCCGTTCATTGAGGTGTTTATTGTGAGATCACGGTACAGTGAAGATCGTAAAAGATCGGAGTTGATATATACAATTAGCAGAGGGTGCAACTTTGATAACTGACATTTTCAATGTAAATGCCATTCAATCTCTGGTCTTTTTGGTGTTGTGATATAGACCCCCTTCATCCTTCTACCCTTCTCTCTATAATTACTCAGAAGCATACATTGTATCCCTCAGTTTTGTCAAGTGAAATCTTTAAGTTTGCTGTTTAATCTACTTTCTTTGTCTTCTTATCAATCTTTTCCAAGTATTCACTTGATTCAAATGGGTAGCAACTGCAATTGTATACTATCTAATTTAGATGGAGCAATGCAGCTGCGGTATCTTTGACAAGTGATGACAAACTGCATAGGATATCTCTAGTTAAAAATCACTGTACACTGTAATCTTGAAGATCAGCTGATAAGCTAAGTACACAGGTATATGTAACTGCATGCATCTCAGATGGCACATATGTGATTGGGAGTAAGTCAGGCTGCAGAAAGCATCAAGTGGAGGAATTTAAAATAAATATACAGCCAGCCATCAGGTGTATGGGAGCTGCTTCCATCTAGTTTACTGCTAACTGGGGGTCAATCTGCAATTTGAGATATGGAGATCTGTAGCTGACTGATCAGCAGAGGTACCATTTTTTCATCTCAGCTGGAGGGTGTTTGTAGCTTAGCATGACTTCACCATTCAGCCTCACAGACGGATAGGATAACTTACTTCCAAATAATTCTTATCAACGTACAGGCTACTGGCAGGCATTACTTGGGCTAGCATACAGAAGAATGCATGTGATGATACCTCCCCCCACACTTAGGTGTTGTATAGTTGGGTGGGATATACATAGTAATATTTTTCCATGGTCATCGAGGATGCATTTAAGTCATCAGTTTTCTTCACTACTGAAGACTAATGTCATAGGAAGAAAGAATACTGCAAGAGCTTTCCATGGCATCACAGTAGTAAACTAGGTCAGCTATAGTAACAAAATATAGAAAAATGAGTTGATGTATCAAATGAAATGATAAAAACTTTATACTCACATGACAGGCCTTTAGGATTGTGAGCACAATGGACTTACTGCTAACCTTGTTAGCATTCTTGCACATCTTCTGTAATCTGTACAGAAGGAAAGAGTTAACAGAAATAAGAATTACATTGTACCACAGGACAGTTCATAATTCAGAGCCATCGATTCATAAATTAATCTGATAAAATAATCACAGACATGTCATTTTCTTATTTAAAATAATCCAAATAGTATTTTATTTTCATACTACAGGCTAAGGAATAATGGCATTTTTGCTACCACCTATGAAAGTAGCACTTTGTGTAAATAAAGTTGTATTTTACCATTGCATGCTATAGAAGTATCTATTTTGGTGGTCTTTATTAAGAAGCATTCATTCATGCATTCGCAGATTACACCAAAAGCGGATAGGAAATGTCACTGCTGAAATGAAAGGGCAGCTGCAATAATATTGGTGCTAAATGACAAAATCTATCAAATTTCAAACTTTTTAATCACAATCCTAAAACGTTGAGGAAAAAAATCCTGTAAACAAGTATTTCAATAATTTTATTTAAAAGAACATTAAGATTTCAGCTGTATACAGTTATGCCATCAAATTGTAGCACAGTACAGCAGTGTCATGCCTAAAGTGAGCACTCTTATAACATAACATGAAGAAAGAAGCTGCTGCACCTGACTGTAAATTTAGAAATCATACTTGCAACTTACTTGGGTTGTCCATGGTTTAAATGACAGGCTTATTTACTAGCCACCTTCATTCAGTTATCTATCTATCTATCTATCTATCTATCTATCTATCTATCTATCTATCTATCTATCTATCTATCTCACAGAAATTGTAATATTTCATTGTCTAACTTAACTTATTTTTCTTCCAAGAGATTCTTTGTTCTTAAGTCTGCCTCATTACCTAGAGCTGTTAGTTGAACTTTACATATGTTACAAACTGTTATCTAAGTTAATAGTGGACACATCCAAAAATCAGTTGCAAACAAACTATACATCATAGCAAATTTTAATCCCATATAACTATTACACAAAACTGTAAAAAATGCAATCTGTTGGTGTCTGTACACCATAAAAGCCTACAATCATCGAGAAACCTTCTCCACATTTCAACAGAGGATTTCAGTGAGTTTGACTGATTTGAAGTGGTTTAGGGAAAGTAGTGAACTTGTGAAACATAAACGGATGCATCCTGGGGCAGTTTTCACATTCATGGAAACTGATAGCATAACCACTTTGAATCCTAGCAAATGTGAAACAAGCATCTTATCAATCAAAAAGAAAAAAGATAGATTATCAATTTGGGAGCATTTTGTTTCTGGTATAATGCCCCCTTTTTGATTACTAGATATAGATGGAGACCAGATATTATATTTATGTTATTCTGGATTATTTACAGGAGATAAAATGAGATCAGTTTAATTCTTGCTTGATATTTTTGTCATGAGTTCTTACTTGACATTTGATCAGTATACACTGGTTACCTTTAACCTTTTGATTCCTGACATTGAAAAACTACATAAATGCAGATGCTTTGAGTGAAACTTGGTCTGATTTTTTGGTGGTGTCTACTTTATGAATAAAGAAGATATTGTCTAAATGGAAAATAGATAGAAATGATAGATTTTCCAGCTTTTGTTAACATGGTAAATTTAAAACCTTTGGATCTGACCAATAACCAGACAGCAGATTTCAGTCTATTCGCTTTTAATGAAGCAGACAACATTTTGACTCATTTGCTTCTCATGAAACAGATGAAATTTTCTCTAAACTACCTGGATCTAAGGAAAAATACATTTTCCTCTTTCCACATAGATAATTTTTTCAAAATTTAGCCAAAATATACTAGCCCTGAGAATTCACAGAAAATATGGACACTGAAATCTTGATTCATCTCAAAAGTCAAATAAACCTCTTTTTCAGTATGGATAATAAAACCATGTACTTGTGATAAAGAGAGAAAGAAGACTTCTTAATCTGGCTTAATGAGACCAACAAAGTGAACAACAAAGAATGCATGATTTGTGACTCTACACCTCTTTTGCAGGTTCAACTCTCAAGCCTGGAAACTGTTCATTCAAATGACGCTGAAGGTGGTGTCCAATTCCTCACATGTGGTCCTTTTTTACTACTGATTGTAATAATCTTTTATTGATTTATTATGAGAAAAGAAAAGGACATGAAGAAGTGGATGCATAGTATAAGTGATGCTTGTACAAGTCTCATGGACTGTTATCTCCATTGATAAGAGACTGATATAGCTCCGGGTTACAAAAACATAACCGCAGTTTTAGATACGTAGACAGAAATGTGCATGAGAATGCAATTGCAATGAGGAAGAGAGTTATTTGTGGTATGCCTCAGTCACTCAGTCTCCCATCTCCCCATCAGCACTCCAGCACCTAAGTCACTAATCAGTTTGATCACTGAGAATAGAGTCAGAAGGCCTAGCACTAGGCCAGCAGGTTGGTCAGAGGTTATGTTGCCTGAGTTGCCAGTGCATCTCCCCGAAGGACCCAGGGATGCATTTTACACATCATACGTGATGTGCAGTAAAATTGCATTGAAAACCAACAGACAACAGGCCAACATATTTCACAAAACAGACTAATCAAGGCTGACCTAGTCAGCAAAGTACAGAGCAAACCGAGTTCCTATGTATCATATAGTAATGTACATCCTTAGCAGGCCTGAACTCCATTGTATGTGTTTATAATAGCATGGTGTGTGACATGAATATTAAAGAAGAGGAAGGAAGCAAATTTGTCAATGTGATTATTGATATGCACATACACTAATACATTTATTTATTTATTTGTTTGTTTATTTATTTATTTATTTATTTATTTATTTATTTATTTATTTGACATTTGTTAACCAGGTTAGTCTGACTGGGCAAGATGCCCTTTTTCAGCCGAGATCTGAGGAGAAAAGCTCCAGATACAACGTTTGCAAAACAAAAAGAAAATGTTTACAATACAGTGAAGAATTCAACAAATGGAGGAAATTTTTACAATAAAGTGAAAAATTCAACAAAAAAGAGGAAAGTATGTTTAGACATTATTCATAGTCAATATACATAGCTATATGCAAATAAATCAAAACGAAGTAAGAGAGATACAAGTAAAATCAATATGAATAGTAATGTAAATATTATTTAGACAAGGGACCAAGACAAAGTAAGGGATACAGAAGTCAGCAGGACAGTCCTACAAATCTGAAGTAATTATGGGACTAGGATATGTTAGAGGAGTGGCTGAGATAGGAGACAAGAAGGAGGGCAGTTAGTGGGGAAGGAAGTGTGGTCCAGCTGTTCAGGTGGGGTCATTGTAGGCTCATGGCTCAAAGTCTGCAACAGATCATTGTACTCATTCATAGCTGTGTGACAATGCAGGAATAAACATTTACCACTGCCAGAAAAGGCATTACAGAGGAGGTCCTAAAACCAGGATGGTCTGTAGTGAGGAAGCTTTGGCTGGCACCTTGATGCAGAGGTTTAAGACAATGTGCTGTTAAACCTAGTCTCTCTAGCAGTTTTGGGTTAGATTCCTAAAATCTCCATGTATCCACTGTGTGATCCAAAGCAAGCCACTTAATCAGATACTGCTGCCAGGGTGTACCTGAAAAGGGACAGCCTGTTCAATGGGCTTACCTTTTTAACATTTTTAGGTAGATGCCTATGAGATAGCTTACCTCAGGAGTTCCATTAGATGAACTAGGAAACCTTTAACTGTCATTCATGGTTGGCTTCCAAGGCCATAAATAAGTTGTTTTCCTTGCAGCCTTTTCTCCCACTGTTTAAATTGTTAACCCAAGTTGCCCTATTTTATAGCCAAACTGAGCTGAGGTTGGTGCTTTAGCGCAGCTTCAGCTCTTTCTATCAACTCTTTTATTCTTATGGAATGTTGGCTTCTTTGTTATATGGATTATGATCATGTATACATACAGGGTGTTGTGCCATTGTACCTTCCTCTGGCAAAAGGAATCTGGAGCATTCTGCAGTCTCACAGGAAAGTGCAAAACTTTTTATTGCAACTATATTTGCTAATATAATGGTGTGCCTGTCTCTTGGAAGTAGCCAACCTAGAAAGGCTGGTTTGAAGTCAGACATTATGGAAAGTTACACATCTGTCTTAAATCTTCACTCTGAAAGTAAGATAACTGAAGAAATAATAAAGGTACAGCTTTAGAATCACTCATAAGTTTATCCGCTAATGTATCCATTTCAGTATGCAGCTTGTTAATGTCACAGCACTGTAACAAGGTTACTGATGAACTCCTGATGGAAAGGGATCATAAATGTGTTCTTTCCTGGACACTGTAGTTTTCTCTGTAGCAATTACTAACAGTGGGATGCTGTCTGAATGCCTAACAGCCATAAGTGGGTGGTCTGGAGCTGCCCAATCCTTCTCTATTTTAGTTCCTACTTAGTAAAACAATCATAAAGGAAAATCTCACTTACGAATACATCTAGTCCTTTCCCTCTTTTGTGGGTTTGCCTAGGGGACAATCTTAACCATTGTTGTTGTCTTCCTGCATGCAACAGCTAGGTGGTGCATTGAGCCTGTACTGTACTTCATATCACAGTTATTCTGATTATATGTAGCTTTGCCTCCCCATTTGATCCCTAAGCAGCTGACTGCTCACTTGTATATGGTACTTGCCTACAGGACATTGACTACCTATAAATGGCTGGTGCTCCACCATACTGACACAGAACTACTCACTGTGTAGACCACAGTCCCAACATTACAAACTCCATATAAGGTCCATGGATTCATATGATTGATTGCAACTATCCACCTACTATCCTTCAAGAAGTGTGATTGTTGTAATTCCCATGTTGACATGTTCTGCTTCTGATATATATATATATATATATATATATATATATATATATATATATATATATATATATATACACTGATAACTGTAGATAAATGAATATTATTGCTGAATAATGTTAATGACTGAATTTTGAGAAATCTTACTCCATAATCTTGGATGGCATTGTGTTAAATGTCTTTTATGACTTTACCAGTTATTGATATTTACTTTTAATATTAGGTTCTTCCGTCTTGAATTAGCTCTCCAGCATTGTGCTACTGGCATAGATGTTCAAATGAAACAGTATCAGGCAATGCCTGATAGAAGAGTCAGAGGGAATCTCTTAATAACTGTAAGAATTGATAGTACTGTACTGTACCATAATTATCTGGAAACACTGTATGTAATGAGACTGAGAAACAAAAGTCTTAATTACCCAAGTTCGTGCTGAACAGGTGCCAGTCTCTCCTTTATGGACCAAGTCTTGTGTACTTTTCAGAATGAATTTTTCATACGCTTTAGTTCATTTAATAAGGCTTTATTAGATGTTCACAATATTTGAATACTGTCTTCATTAACAGTACTGATAAATAATTCAAGTTGCTGCACATCATATTCTGATTGTCCTGAACAACGTAAACTAACATAGTCTTTAGATTACCTGTTTTCTGTACTCAGGCTTGAGTGTTTGACATCTTCTCTGAAGCAACAGATCAAATGAAATTACTAACCTTAACTGCTCTGCTATCCTGAACACAACATATTATATTGCTTCAGTCGGGTAAATTTCCTTATTTACTTTTTCTAACCTTGGTCTCAGGCTTTGTATGTACTTATTTGTACATTCCATTAAGGACATTTTGCAGCTGACAAGACTGTATCTTTCCCTTGAGAAAAGAACATTCTGTCTACAAACTTTATGCTTATCTTTCCTTTTTAACACTCTGTCTTCCATGCTTGGCCAGCAAGGTTATTTTCCTTTCTGCTTAACTGTCTTTTATGCATAAATGAAACACAATTTATTTTATTTAGCCTGTCTAATGTCTAAAAGATGTGGTGGTGGTGCTGCAGTAGCGTTGTTGCTTCACAGTAAGACGTTGTCTTGTTCGATTCTCAGCTAAAGCGTCTTCTGTGTGGATACATGCGTGAATGGGCGTAGTTTCATTGAAGGCTATGCGGCAGGGATGGCAACTCTGTACGTAAAAATCTACTGCCAATCATTAGCGGACCAGAGTTCCGCTGTGGCGACCCCTAACCGGGAAAAGCCAAAAGAAACAACAATGTCTAATAACTACTTTAAAATGGAAATCCCTAATCTAACAGTACCCCTTGAAAAACATTATACCATAATAATATCTGAAGTTTGGTTTTCCAGTCCTTTTTTTTTTTTTTTTAGTAAGGAACATTTATGTCATTCCAAGTTATTTTAAGTGATTTGCTTGGAAACTACAGAATGCAGAAATGTAATAAATAATGGGACAGATAAGTAAAAGTATGAAGTGGTACAATGATCTCATTGAAGTGACAAGAAATGCCCTTTTGTGCAGGATGATCTAAAGAATATGTTTTCTGACCCTTACAGATAAACAATGGTCAGTGTGTTTAAAATGCTGTGTACCATTGCCCCTAGATTTTTAGTTATGGTGTAATTTCTTGTGACATGACCATTTTTAACCTAAATTTGTGTTCTGTTTTTGGCAAGTTCCATGATGGATGGTGGATTTATTGACATTAAACCATAACGTAGCAAGTGTGGGGTGAAACGGGCAACTGCACCATGTGCAAAGTATTACGGGGCATGATCAAAAGGTCTGCAGCTTTTTTCTGTGCTGAAATGCTAATACAGAAAGGCACTTGCGTTCAGCTTTTTTTTTTTTTTGCTTTTCACTTCATTTAGGGGGCTGTAGATTGACTATCATATTGTAGGTAGCCAATTGCACAGCAAGCCAAAATACTTTTTTTCTGTTGTTCTGTTGATAGATGGGGGGTCATGGATTTGGTGGGATGTAATTGGCTGATTTGCTATAGGGAGCTTTCTAAAGTAATCTTAAGATTTTTTTTTTGCCCTTAAAATGAAGAGCTGTAGAGGTATGTGTACCGGCTATAAAAAGCTAAGAAGTCTTTTTTCTGCTCTTGAAGAGATGTGGGGGTGGGGCACATGTTCCTGAGACCAGTACAGGAAGCTAAATGAGACAGTTATGGCTCTGACAATAAAGGTCATTACTACTGCACAAGGTACAATTGTTTTGTAGACTATCGTGTAGAACTTTGCTTATGAAATAACTGTGCTACCCAGTTTGTAATCATCAGCAGAGCTGGTTATCTACAGCTCATTTTCCAATTATATACGTGAAAAGAACAGCCCAAAAAGAAGTGTGGAATACCACTTACAAACTCCATTAGGATCATCAGGAACCACTCTTGGCCATTAATTCATGCCCCGTTGTTCAATAAATGTTTTATCTATTGAATTACACATGAACAAGCATTTAATGTTTTTCAGTCATTTCCCTATGTGGAAATGTTGAAAGCCATAGCAAGGTCAAGATAAGTCCTATGCTCTTTCATCCCTTCATAAAATGCATATTTTACCTCTTCAAAGAATGCCACAAGATGCCAAAGACAAGATCTCTCCTTAGAAAATACAAAGCATTATAAATATATTAGAAGATGGTTACCCATTATGACTCTCTCTCTATAATTATATATTGAGTACTGGTCAGGCTGAATGATCTAAAATCGTATGGTTCTGATGTGACCCCCCCCCCCCCCGAATTGGAATGACTACAGCCAGGGAGGAGTTCAAATGTTAACATTTTGTGTAATGAGATTGATGAGGGATTAGGTAGGTTTCTTTTGGTTCTACATTGGAAAATAGCAGGTATGGTGTCTGGTACCATGGAACCCAATTTTTTTGTGGCGGCATTATCATTTCTACCTGCATCCAAGAGATGCTTTCCCCTGTCTCCTTATCCCCCTGACATAATTTTTGGTTTCTGTGAAGTTTTTACAAAATTACTCTACAAGTTGATTTGCTTTGTTATGTGCATGGCCATTTCATTGTTTACTGAGAACAGGCTAAACTCACAATCCTCCCTTTCTGTTTTCACCTTTTGAGATTGTACTGAGTTCATAGTTACATCAGGAAGATTTGATAAGAAAAATATTTGTTTTAATTATAGTGGGGATAAATAGTGGGTCTGTTGAAGATGAAATGCAAGCAGATAGCAGAAGATTGTACTGTGAAATTATCTTTTATTTTATTTTGTTTGTTTGTTTTTGTCATCTAAAAGCAATTCCAGTATCTAACATCTAACTGATAGAGTTATTTACCTGTTGAGATTCATGCAGTGTCTCATCTTGTCTGGATTGGTACAGTTACAGCTGTTTAGGACTAACTGCAAATAACCTTGGGAAATAATAGTTGATATAGGTTGCACTAAAGGAGGTAATGATGACCAGGCACATGCATATAACCACTACCGTCAAATTCCTGCACTGGATGCCCTTTTTTGAAGGGTCATCTTAAACATATTGTTGCTTTATATCGTGGCATAATAAGATTGGAACTGGTTATCTCAAAAGAATGTTTTAGATACCGCCACCTAGCTAGGAATCATTGGTGATATAGTCATGGATAAGTAGATATTCTTGGGGTCTGGTTAACTATTCTTGAGCCAGGACCATTCCTAGTAACTACATTAGCCTTGAGGAGTCCTCTACTACACTCATTAACAGATTGTCCTGTGATCCCTGTGAGATCTGTGGCATACTGGGATAAAGCCATGATAGTGACACAGATGACCTCGCATTGACTATCAACTCAGACATTGAAAGAGTTGGCCATAGAAGGTGGGAATGAATGCTTGATGTCAATTTGTTTATCACCATGCAGGGGAGGTAGCTCAGTCCTTCTGCAATACTGATACCTGGCATTCTCCAGGTGTAAAAGCAAGCAACTTACTCACCAGCAATGTACACAAAGAAATACAACAGTCAGTCTTATGCTGTAGCTAGAACTGGTGCAGGTGTGAAAGCACCCTGGGTCAGCGCTGCAATTTTTGTGTCAGTAGCAAAGATGTGAAATCATTGGGGGGGGGGGTACCAAAATCCCTTGACCAGTAATCTTAAGCTACAAAAAAAGACTAGGAACACTACACCATTAGTCAGTGTCCTGTCAAATCCTGAGGGTGTGATCTGTTTCATGCCATTAGGGATCCAGTACTCCAAATCAAACAGTCTTGCTAATACTAGGATAGAGATCTAAACCTACATTAGCAAACAAATAAACATGATGGAGAAATAGATTTGTTACAGAACACCTTTCTCACCTCTGGAATAGACTTCCACTGCAAATTAGCAGTACAATACATTATCTTCCTTCATATTTGAACTAGATGACTGTATGGGTATTCACAAATCCATCTCTACCTTGAATGACCTAGCCCTCCTTGAAAAAAGACGTAAGGTTTGAATGTGGATAGTAGCAAGGTGTAAATGGACACTAGGCTCAGCTGCTTTCTTTTGCTATGAGTGTGTGGTCAAAAGTAAACTATAAGGCCAATGAAAAAGAGAGAAAAATGATATCATCCTGTAGTCCACTACTACAAAAACATTCTGTTCAAGCTTCTGATTTATTGCTGTATAATGGAATTAATAATTTCATTTAGAATGTACGGATTTAATTTTTATTTGAGCCATGTTTGACATTATTTGACAATCTGTGCTGGTTTTGTCTGTTTATCATCTTTAATGTTATATCTAGTATTTTGGGTTAACTATGTACCTATAGCAAGAAATACTCTAAAAATAAACTATGATTTCGTCTAATGTGCCTATTTTGCAGTAGGATTAATGCCATCTTATTTCTACAATACTAATGACTCCAAGTGTGATATAATGGCAGTGTTGGATTATAACAATGGTGTTTTGAGCAGCTGCCTGGGGACCATGCCTTCCGGGGGGACCATGGCTGAATGGTTGTTAAACAAATCATTGCTGCTTGAAGTCTGTTGCATGATTATGTATACAATATCCATGAGTCCATGCACAAGTGTTTGTTGATGCAGTAGGGCCTGCAGAGGGTCACAGATATAATACACCTAATCCTGTGTTGTTGCAGCAAATCACCAGTCCAAAATGTTCATCAAAAAAATTAGTCGTTGGCAGTTAAACCTTAAAGGGACCCATTCGACTGCAGAATGCCTCATTGTGCTTCACCATTTACACTTGCATATAAAATATTACTCCTTTGCGTCTTCACTTTTTGCTTTCTTGATTAAAAAAAATATATATATATATATATATATATATATATATATATATATATATTCAACATTCATTTGGTCGACAGCTCCCCCACCTATTTTTGTTTAAAATGTGTAGTTTTTGTTGTATTTTCATGTTTTAAACGTGCCAACACACCCCCTAACTATATATATATATATATATATATATATATATATATATATATATATATATATATATATATATATATATCAACTCCAGGGTCACACAACATTGGGGAGGGGGCAAATCCCAGGTTTTTGCTTTGAATACTGGTTGTCGACCAAATGAATGCCGATCAAATGGTCTGTCGATCTTATGAAGTAGACCCATATATAGATATATATATATATATATATATATATATATATATATATATATATATATATAAAATATATTGCTTTTTTCCAGTCAGGAAAGCATCAATACAGAGGTAAATTTTCAATTATTCCAACATGGGAATAGTATCAAACTCCTTGGCCAGGACAAGAGAAGCAGTATGCTCAGACTAACCACTGTCTACAGTCTCCATAACCTTTTCGAATAAGCTTACTAGATTGAAAAAGCATTACCTGCCCTTTACAAATCCATACTGAGTGGAGTCTAGTTCAGTTACGTTACTTATGGTGGCATAAATTAGTTCTACATGACCTTGCATATGAGGCTAGTGTGGCTGATGAGCCTTTTATTATCTGAGTCTGTAGAGTGGGAGTCACAGTGGTTGTTCTCTAGGCATCACACATAAATATTGTAGATAAGCTAAGGCTGCAGGCTTAGAAAGTGCATACTTTGCACTGATAAAAATGCAACTGGGTATACTGTCTGGTTCCATGGAAGCAATTTTAGCCATGGCAGGGATTCTAAGACGTGTTCCAATGTGAAATTTTCAGGATAGTGGAGATAACAATGTATGTTGTTTGTGTACAGTTAGCACTTAATTTGCCTGCTAATATATTGGCTATATCCTTAGGATCAGAGAGTGTGATATTATTACAAATGTACCCAGGGCATTTTTTAATATAATTCCTTACGTTTCTGACATAGCTGAAGTAAGATTTGTAGTTTCCTTTGGTATGTGTGGCAGCTTTAGGTCTGCATTCTGCTTTACATTTTATAATAATGCTCAGGTTCCTTGTTGGCGGGTTTTCGTGTGGGCTTGAGGTAAAGGGGTGGGAATGTCTTGCCACTTCCTATTATTTTCTTTCTTTTGTTATGCAATTTACTTATACTGGAGTCAGAGTCACATAACAGAGGTTGTTCCGGAATTTAGCATTATATTTTGGGCTTATAGGCATTTAACTTTCTATGCAGCTGTTTAGGTACTGGAAAAAGTAGGAAATTAATGCAGCTGCCCTCTCAGTTGGGTCTACTTGCAAGGGTTTGTTGGAAATTTTGCACGTCTTATACAAGCTGAAGTAGGGTTGTCCTAGAGAAGTCACTAAAGATGTTCTCATTTATTGTAGTACAACAAGAGGCCTGACAGGGAAGATAACCAATTTGTTGCCAGATTTAACTAGAAAGATGTAGGGTGGGGTACAGCTAGGGGCTAGGATGGCTATGAATGTTACAGCCTCTAGTGGGTAGTTTTACACTTTGCCCAATGCACTGATATTAACAAAGTCTAGGAAATGCTGTTCTCAACTATTTGTGGCTGTGTAAGTGTGACATTGAATGCCTGGGTAATGGAAGTCCCCTAAAAAGAAGATATTTGATTTGATATTTGATTCCTCTTTGGTGTTAAGGTAATTGCTATGATTTTTAGGGGACATTGGTGGAGATGTGTTGCTAACAGTGAAATAATAGTTGGATTTGTTAAGAGTGATTTGGATCTTCAGGAGCTCCAAGTTAGTGTCATGGGTAATTTGATGTGAGATAATGGTGTTTCTATCAAATACATATACTCCCCAAGAGTTACCAAATGCTCTGAAGGCATTGATGGGTACTAAACCCTGGTATAGAGGGAATGCATTGAAACCATGTCTCTGCAACTACACAATTATGAATTTGTTCTAGTTGCAGGATAGCCTCAAATTCTTCCATCTTTCTACTTAAACTCATACACTGAGTAGTGGCCCCATAATGTTGCCCAAATTTTAGTATGAGTCTATTATGTTGGAATGCCAAGTGTGTGTGTGTGGGGGGGGGGAGATTTCTGCCTAAAAAAGGCACAATATGATACCACAGTATGAAAAGAAAATGATTGCTGTCAATAATTGACTTAGTTTTTGGTGTCAGTCCAGAGGAATTCAGTAACTATCAGCATGGGTAGACATGGTTAACAGGCCACTTTGCTTTGCCAAGGATGGTCTGCACATGTTCCTCCAGGACTTTTGGATATTGGCTAAAACCTCAAAGCAACCTTAAGGTGTTACTGCTCAATGCTAGGACCCTAAACAAGGAACTCCACACCCTACAAGCTGTCTTCACTCTAGAGAATGTAGACATCTGTGCTGTTACCAATATTTGGTTTAAAGCCACAGAAATTACTCCAGCAGTGGAAGGTTACAATTCCATCTACACATTTAAACCAACAGCAGCACAGAGAGGGCCTCAAGGTGGAGGTGTCTCAATCTACATTAGCTGCAAATACAACTCTAGGTTGTTAAACTTGATGATGCCCTGGAATTCATCCACATCCAAGTCTCCATAGACAAGGTATCTTAGCATGGCTACCTCATTATCCCTTTTCAAGCACAACTGGGATAACTAGATGGAAAACTGAAAAGACACCCCTGGGATTCCACCTGTGTCCCTGCTGGACATGTCCTTTGGGTGCCGACTTGTTTAAACATGGGCTAAACTCCTGGCTGGGCTTATAAGGGCCTCAGGGCCAATAGCATAGAAACTTCCTATGATCTTATGATCCTATGACCTGGCCAGCTACAGGTCGCCCTCTATGAGCCACAAAGCTTCCAACTCTTACCCAGACCTACTATAGGCACTCACCATCATCCAACAAATACCCTATTTATGGGAGACTTTAACTACCCCTCTATGGACTGTGAAATGTACATTGCCTTTAACTCACAGGCACAATGTTTCCTGGAGTTTATCAACATAAACACCCTGGACCAAATAGTGTGCTCTCAAACCAGAGGATCAAACATATTGGACCTAGTACTCACCAACATGGGAGGGTGTTGCAACCCCCCCATTACGTCATTGTTAGTGAAGTCAGACCACAAAGCTATCTTCCTCAAAATAAAAATCAACTCAGAAAACCCAACTAAAACTATAATATTTAGGAACTATTCTAAAGCAAACTACATTCTATTAGGTGACAATTTGTCAAAATTCATGGCTCCCCAAACCCAGAGAACACAGTTACCTATGCAGAGTTATTTATAGAAACCCTGTACAAACATGTAGATGGCTGCATTAAGGCTGCTTTACAAACCAGAAGTAAGCCCAGATCTAACACCAAAAACAAGCCATACTAGTGGAATCCTTATGTTAACAGGCTAAATAACAAAAGAAAAAAAGTCATGCCCAAAATCAGAAGGAACAACTCTCACAGAGAAAAGATCTCTCTGATTCAACTAAACAAGAAACTAAGAGATATAATAACGTCTAACAAGACCAATTACAAGGTCAGTAGAGCCTTCCAGGTTACAGACAATCACAAGGTCTTCTTCAGCTATGTCAGGAACCTTAAAGATAATACTCATCAGTATGCAGAACTACTGGTAAAAGACACAACCTTCACTGACCAGGGTGATATAGCAAATCTACAGGCTGATAAATTTAGCTCTAACTCCCCCCACCCCCTACTCCCTGTGCAATCCCTTTTAGCATATCCCCCAAATATAAACAGGGAGTGGGCCCTGGAGGGTATCACTAAGACCAAAACACTGATTCAGTGGGCCCCGACAACATTGATTGCCTCCTAAATAGCCCAAAACATGACCTAGTAGGACCACTTGAGTCACTTTTCAGCTACAGTCTCAAAACAGGTTATGTGCCAGGTGAATGGAGGCTCCCAATGGACATACCTCTTCCTAAGGGTGGACCATCAGCTGACCCCAGGCACTACAGACCCATCCATCTGACAAGTGTAATATGCAAAGCCATGGAATGAATTATCATGAAAATAATCAACAAGGACATTGGCAACCTACAGACACTGGACCTATCGCAGTTTGGCTTTGTTAAGGGAAGGTCCTCCCTACTTAACCTGGTAGACGTCTTTAAAAGGGTCACCCACAGCTATGAATGAGGGGGAAATGTTGCTTATCACCTACCTTTACCTAGCCAAGGCAATCTATACAATACCCCACACAAGTATTGTTGAAAAAAAAGAACTAGGCATAATAACTAGGCATAAATCCCTACATAACATGCTGGGTTGTCAGAAGGCTCACAGATAGGACTTAAGAAGTCAGGATTGGTGAGACCACCTCAACCAAGAGACCAGTCACCAGGGGATTACCCCAGGGCTCAGTGATGGGCCTGCTCCTGTTTGGCATCTACTTCTTGGAAGTTAAGGCTAATGTCAAAGGTCTCTGGCTCACCAAGTTTGCAGATGACTATAAATTGGGAGCTATCAGATAGTCCTCCCATGACACCATCCTACAAGAGGGACTAACACAAACAAATGGCTTATGCAAAAGCCACTGATTAAAGCTCATTGCAAAGAAATGCACTATAGTGCCCTTTGGAAAATCATCCACCCAAGCTAATTATTTCATCAATAAAACACCCCTAAGGGTTGACTGAAGAGTTAGGGATCTGGGAACATATGCAGACAATAATCTGGCAAACAACCAACACATAGCTAGAGAGTAAGAAAATTATTTTATGTCACGCATCTTCTAAGCAAGGGTATGGCATCTAGGTCCAATTAAGTTATAGTACTACTTTAGTCAGCCCTTATTAGACACATCATTGAGTACAATATCCCCTTTATATTGAATCTAACCATGCAGTTGCAACAGCTGGAATGCCCTCAAAGGTTCCTCATAAAGTAAATCCAGGGTATGAATACACCATCCTACGCAGATCACCTTAAAGTCCTATCTCTGTACTCAGTCTCCTACACGTGACTGTGAGGCAATCTATGCCTAGCTTATAAGGTATCTCCAAATCCAGCTCTGATGGATCTCTTGTACATCTGCAAGACAAAAAACACCAGAAACACTTGATCCAATGACCTAAGTGCCATCATGTCTCCCTGCATAGGATCACAGGATCATAGGAGGTTACTATGCTAATGGCCCTAGAGCCTTTTTAAGTCTACCAAATAATGCCACAATTTTCCCATTTATCAATGTCCATGGACTAGACTGTCTTTGTTATATGCCTATGCCTCAGGGCAGCTACAAGCTGTCATGTGCATAAGGGACACAGGCAACAAAAGCCAGGGGTGAATTTGCGATTTCCTATCCATTGGTCCAAATTGCATTTGAATAAACTTATGGAACAGCTCTGCTTCACATGACTGGGGAGTCTGTTCCAGAGAAGGGTAATCTCCGAGACACATACCTGTCCCAACAACATGATTTGTTTATGTCACTGACAAGGTTTAGATCCTTAAATCAGGTAATTCTTGTGCTGTTTGTTTTGCAAATGTATAGCACAGCCATCAGTGCTGGACCAGAGAACATCTTGTAGGTTAGGCATAGATCACCCCTCAGTAGCCTGTAGGACACCAAGTACAGAGACAAAGCACTGAGGCAGTTTGCATAGGGCATATTATTTACACCCTGTATTCTTTCAGAGAGGAACCTCTGTAGCTGCTCCAGCTGTTGCAAATGCCTGGTCAGGTACATGCTGAAGTGTGCATTATACTTGATTATTGATATAATTAGTACTGAGTATAGTGGATCTGTGATCTTCTTAAATCTGGATGCCATGCTCCTAATTATAAAGTGTGCCACATAAAAGGATTTTCTCACCATCATGGATACATGGTGATCAAAGTTCAGGTTACTGTCAATCCCAAGTCTCTTACCAATGGGTCTACTCTTAGGACAGTGCTATTAGTGTTTAATTTGTGATGGCTGTAGTCTTCCCAAAAAATATAATTATGCATTTTTCACATTGCATTTTAGGCCACGGCTCTGGCATCACTTATTTGTCTGTATCAGACCCTCTTGGAGAATATCTACATATTTTGTGGATTTCATGATTGTACCCAGTTTTCAAGTCATCAGCAAATTTTGTCAGCCAAAGGCATTCTACATTTGCTTTGAGTTAGGAAAAGTATATTCTGAGCAGGAGAGATCCCAGTACCAAGTCCTGTGAGGCACCACTAAAAATAGGCTTCTTGTTGGACGTGGACTCCCCCACCCTAATTTCATGTGTCTTATCTGTGAGCCATTTGGCTATCCATTGGGTGGCATAGAGATGTATGCCTAAACTTGTGAGTTTGTCTATAATAGCTAAGTGAGCCATTGTGTCAAATGCCTTTTCCAGGTTGAGGTTGGTAATTCTAGTGACCTTCTCAAAGAAGTCCAAAAGTTTTATTAGGCATGACTTGTTCTTGGCAAAACTGAATTAGGATGGGTCCAGTGTTTGAAGATTTCCTATGCCTTTGTTTATCAGGCCCATGATGTCCTTGCATGTAATACTAGTCAAACATATGGGTCTGTAGTTTCCTTGGTCTGTCGATGGTCCACCTTTGTGTAGATGGATGACCATTGCTATTTTCCATTCCCTAGGGATGAAGCCTGTCTGGAAGCTGTGGTCGAACAGAGATTCTAGTGTGCTGACAGGTCATGTTTCAAGCTATTTAAGAGGCATCCTGAGATACTAGGACTCACTGATGTAATGCTTTTAGCTATGAAAAGTACAGTCAGGACCTGTTCTATAGTGATAGCTGGAGGAGAAATGGTAGAGTGTATTGTCTGTGGTGTAACTGGGGGTGACAGGGATAAAATTAGGGTTAAATTTATTGGACAACAAATTTGCTATATCCTCCAGCTCGGTATAGGAAGTTCCATTTACTACTAGTTCAGCACACTGCTGGGTGTTCCCCTTAAGGTTGTGTACATAACTGAAAAATACCTTATGGTTATCCTTAGTCTGGGATGCTATTGTTTGCCTTGAAGTTGGCTTTGGTGGACTTGTTTAGTCCTATGAGTTGCTTGTTGAGACTAATGAGGGAGTTTTTTGTCTGTTGGGCATAGCCCTTCCTATTTTTGGACAAGGTTTTCTTTCATTAGTTGTACAACTTATTTATACTGAGAATCCACCAATGGGGCTTGTTTTTGGAGTTTTTCCTAATTTTATTTTAGTTTGGTACTGCTGTTTCTGTGTAGTTACTTACATGTTTGTAAAAGATTTCCATAAACACTTCTGTATAGGCCGCAGTGTTCTCTGGGTTTGAGGAGGGGGGGGCTTGGGATTTAGTAATACCATCACTTAATTTGAGGTGGATGGCCTTAGAAAACATCTCAAGGTTCTGGGGTTTGCTTGGAGTTCGGGCTTATATTTACTTCAAGGATGACTGCTTTGTGATCTGATCTGACCATTGAGGATATTCCACTAGAGGATGCGCAACATTCCCTCATATTTGTAAGTGCCAGATCCAATATATTTGCATCCCATACTATGATTATCCTTGGTCATAGACAGGAACCTACAGCTAGCAAGGTTATGCTATGTTATGGGACTTTACCTAAGGTCAGTTGGACATGGAGTAGCTCAATCATATCATATTGTTTAACCAATCTTAAGGTGTGCCTACTTTTTATGTAGATTGATACACCTCCACCTCTTATCTCTTCTTGTGTGGTAGCTAGTCTAAATGTGTGGAAGACATTATACCCTGGGACTGCCAGGGTGGCTTGCACAGCTTTAAGCTATGTTTGAGTAACTGCACAGATGTCAATACTCTCCAGGGTGAGGAGTGCTTCCAGGGAGTGCTTCTTGTTGAGACTCCTATTACTGAGCAGTAACACCTTTAGTTTATCTTGAGTAGAATTTACTATGCTTGAGGGTTTGTCAGGCTGACATTGCCTAAAAAAGACATTACAAGAATGAATAACATTTTAGCCAATATTTAAAAGCCTAGATGAGACAGATGTAAAACATCCCTGGCAAAGCAGCATGGTCTAGCAATCATGTTCTCCAAAGCTGACAAATAGTGACCCCCCTTAGAATGACACCAGTAATGAAGCCAGTTGTTACAATCATCTTCTGTTTTTATTGTGGTGTCATCCTTGAAAAGGGTAGAATCTTACTACCTTATGGTTACCCTTAGTCTGGGATGCTATTGTTTGCCTTGAAGTTGGCTTTGGTGGACTTGTTTAGTCATATGAGTTGCTTGTTGAGACTAATGAGGGAGTTTTTTGTCTGTTGGGCATAGCCCTTCCTATTTTTGGACAAGGTTTTCTTTCTTTAGTTGTACAACTTATTTATACTGAGAATCCACCAATGGGGCTTGTTTTTGGAGTTTTTCCTAATTTTATTTTGGTTTGGTACTGCTGTTTCTGTGTAGTTACTTACATGTTTGTAAAAGATTTCCATAAACACTTCTGTATAGGCCGCAGTGTTCTCTGGGTTTGAGGGGGGGGGGGGGCCTTGGGATTTAGTAATACCATCACTTAATATGAGGTGGATGGCCTTAGAAAACTTCTCAAGGTTCTGGGGTTTGCTTGGAGTTCGGGCTTATATTTACTTCAAGGATGACTGCTTTGTGATCTGATCTTACCATTGAGGATATTCCACTAGAGGATGCGCAACATTCCATCATATTTGTAAGTGCCAGATCCAATATATTTGCAACAGGCAACAAAAGCCAGGGGTGAATTTGCGATTTCCCATCCATTGGTCCAAATTGCATTTGAATAAACTTATGGAACAGCTCTGCTTCACATGACTGGGGAGTCTGTTCCAGAGAAGGGTAATCTCCGAGACACATACCTGTCCCAACAACATGATTTGTTTATGTCACTGACAAGGTTTAGATCCTTAAATCAGGTAATTCTTGTGCTGTTTGTTTTGCAAATGTATAGCACAGCCATCAGTGCTGGACCAGAGAACATCTTGTAGGTTAGGCATAGATCACACCTCAGTAGCCTGTAGGACACCAAGTACAGAGACAAAGCACTGAGGCAGTTTGCATAGGGCATATTATTTACACCCTGTATTCTTTCAGAGAGGAACCTCTGTAGCTGCTCCAGCTGTTGCAAATGCCTGGTCAGGTACATGCTGAAGTGTGCATTATACTTGATTATTGATATAATTAGTACTGAGTATAGTGGATCTGTGATCTTCTTAAATCTGGATGCCATGCTCCTAATTATAAAGTGTGCCACATAAAAGGATTTTCTCACCATCATGGATACATGGTGATCAAAGTTCAGGTCACTGTCAATACCAAGTCTCTTACCAATGGGTCTACTCTTAGGACAGTGCTATTAGTGTTTAATTTGCGGTGGATGCAGTCTTCCCAAAAAATATAATTATGCATTTTTCACATTGCATTTTAGGCCATGGCTCTGGCACCACTTATTTGTCTATATCAGACCCTCTTGGAGAATATCTACATATTTTGTGGATTTCATGATTGTACCCAGTTTTCAAGTCATCAGCAAATTTTGTCAGCCAAAGGCCCTCTACATTTGCCTTGAGTTAGGTAAAGTATATTCTGAGCAAGAGAGATCCCAGTACCAAGTTCTGTGAGGCACCACTAAAAATAGTCTTCTTGTTGGACATGGACTCCCCCACCCTAATTTCATGTGTCTTATCTGTGAGCCATTTGGCTATCCATTGGGTGGCATAGAGATGTATGCCTAAACTTGTGAGTTTGTCTATAATAGCTAAGTGAGCCATTGTGTCAAATGCCTTTGCCAGGTTGAGGTTGGTAATTCTAGTGACCTTCTCAAAGAAGTCCAAAAATTTTATTAGGCATGACTTGTTCTTGGCAAAACTGAATTAGGATGGGTCCAGTGTTTGAAGATTTCCTATGCCTTTGTTTATCAGGCCCATGATGTCCTTGCATGTAATACTAGTCAAACATATGGGTCTGTAGTTTCCTTGGTCTGTCGATGGTCCACCTTTGTGTAGATGGATGACCATTGCTATTTTCCATTCCCTAGGGATGAAGCCTGTCTGGAGGCTGTGGTCGAACAGAGATTCTAGTGTGCTGACAGGTCATGTTTCAAGCTATTTAAGAGGCATCCTGAGATACTAGGACTCACTGATGTAATGCTTTTAGCTATGAAAAGTACAGTCAGGACCTGTTCTATAGTGATAGCTGGAGGAGAAATGGTAGAGTGTATTGTCTGTGGTGTAACTGGGGGTGACAGGGATAAAATTAGGGTTAAATTTATTGGACAACAAATTTGCTATATCCTCCAGCTCGGTATAGGAAGTTCCATTTACTACTAGTTCAGCACACTGCTGGGTGTTCCCCTTAAGGTTGTGTACATAACTGAAAAATACCTTATGGTTATCCTTAGTCTGGGATGCTATTGTTTGCCTTGAAGTTGGCTTTGGTGGACTTGTTTAGTCCTATGAGTTGCTTGTTGAGACTAATGAGGGAGTTTTTTGTCTGTTGGGCATAGCCCTTCCTATTTTTGGACAAGGTTTTCTTTCTTTAGTTGTACAACTTATTTATACTGAGAATCCACCAATGGGGCTTGTTTTTGGAGTTTTTCCTAATTTTATTTTGGTTTGGTACTGCTGTTTCTGTGTAGTTACTTACATGTTTGTAAAAGATTTCCATAAACACTTCTGTATAGGCCGCAGTGTTCTCTGGGTTTGAGGGGGGGGGGGCTTGGGATTTAGTAATACCATCACTTAATATGAGGTGGATGGCCTTAGAAAACTTCTCAAGGTTCTGGGGTTTGCTTGGAGTTTGGGCTTATATTTACTTCAAGGATGACTGCTTTGTGATCTGATCTGACCATTGAGGATATTCCACTAGAGGATGCGCAACATTCCCTCATATTTGTAAGTGCCAGATCCAATATATTTGCATCCCATACTATGATTATCCTTGGTCATAGACAGGAACCTACAGCTAGCAAGGTTATGCTATGTTATGGAACTTTACCTAAGGTCAGTTGGACATGGAGTAGCTCAATCATATCATATTGTTTAACCAATCTTAAGGTGTGCCTACTTTTTATGTAGATTGATACACCTCCACCTCTTATCCCTTCTTGTGTGGTAGCTAGTCTAAATGTGTGGAAGACATTATACCCTGGGACTGCCAGGGTGGCTTGCACAGCTTTAAACCATGTTTGAGTAACTGCACAAATGTCAATACTCTCCAGGGTGAGGAGTGCTTCCAGGGAGTGCTTCTTGTTGAGACTCCTGTTACTGAGCAGTAACACCTTTAGTTTACCTTGAGTAGAATTTACTATGCTTGAGGGTTTGTCAGGCTGACATTGCCTAAAAAAGGCATTACAGGAATGAATAACGTTTTAGCCAATATTTAAAAGCCTAGATGCGACAGATGCAGACCATTCCTGGCAAAGCAGCATGGTCTAGCAATCATGTTCTCCAAAGCTGACAAATAGTGACCCCCCCTTAGAATGACACCAGTAATGAAGCCAATTGTTACAATCATCTTCTGTTTTTATTGTGGTGTCATCCTTGAAAAGGGTAGAATCTTGCTCATTACTATTTGTGTGTGTGTGTGTGTGTGTGTGTGTGTGTGTGTGTGTGTGTGTGTGTGTGTGTGTGTGTGTGTGTGTGTGTGTGTGTGTGTGTGTGTATCTATATATATGCATATGTATGTATCTCTCCTCTCTGTGTGTGTGTATATATATATATATATATATATATATATATATATATATATATAGATAGATAGATATAGCTATATAAGGCTCAGATCTGCAGTAATTCAAAATTCTCTCATTATTGTGAGTGATGCACAAGTCAAAGGTTCCCATTCCAGTAAAATGTAGACAGCAAAAATGCAGTAGAAGTGTAATAAGTGAGTCTCAGATCCTGCAGCAATTCACAGTGAACTTACTGTTGTGAGAATTACAGCTTCGGAATGCGCTTGGACATTCATAAGCAGTGTAGCAACTGCCTCATGTACACAGACAACCCTCTCCTCTTACCTCCCAACACTCAGACTTGTGAGAGATGCACTTATATCACCAAACAGGAAGCTATGCACTCTCCAGCCAAGACCAGACTAGCTTGAGAGAAGGTCAACACCAGCACCACACCACATGGAACACGTAGCACCTACTATCGCAGCTTTCACATAAACACACAAACCACACATCCACCTTCACAGAGGCACTCAATAGAAATTTACCCAAACAGCAGAGACCTCAAAGACAGAAACACCTTCGACCATCACAACACAGCACAAACCACATGATGCATAGCTCACCTGCACAGTGCACCCCTCAAACTAAGCTCCTAAGGCTAAACACCTTGCCCAATACACTAATCATAGGTGACTCAGTAGTAAGGCACACAGATGTTCCACTAACTAGGTTGAATAAGGAAAAGGTAACAGCTGTCTATCAGGTGCCAGAATCTGATACATAACACACGCACTCAGGTTACTCCACAACAAGTACAAGTATGACTCTGTCTTTGTGAATGTGGGTACGAATGACCTGAGATGCACCTCTCTGGATTACATGAAAAGAGACATGGTGGAGCTCTCGGATTATGTGGCCCAGGCAGGTATGACATTAGCGCTGAGCAGTATCCTACCATTACCCAGAATGATACTGCAGTACAAACAAAAAATGATTGACTTCAACAATTGGCTAAGTTTCTGGTGTAATTCTAAGGGGATCCAGTATTTGTGCTTGGGATGACAGACCTCGATGCTTTGCCAGAGATGGCCTGCTGTCACCCCTGGGTTTCCAGTTACTGGCTATGGCTCTTGTCACCACTATAGTGCCTTTTTTAGGTGGTGTTCCAAAAACCAAATTACCACCATAACAGCTATAAATAAATGCAATCTGAGGGTCATGCTGCTCAATGCTAGAAGTCTGAATCTCAAGATGCACTCGCTTGAAGCACTCCTCAAAATGGAGAACATCAACATTTGTGCTGTAACTGAGACCTGGTTTAAAGCAGTAGAAAGTACCCCTGCACTACCAGGCTATAACTCATTCCACACCTTTTGGCCCTGAAACATAGACCAAAGGTGGTGGTGTCCCCATATTCATAAAGGATATGCACACCTCCAGACTAGTAGTCCAGCATAACGCATTGGAGATACTTTAGGTACCCAACCATTTCCCTAGACTCTCACTCCATGTTCCTACGCACCCTGGAATCTATCAAGGTCCAACACAGCACTCTCTTACTAGGAGACTTCAACTACCCCTCCATCAACTGGGAAAACTACTCAAGCACCAAATCACTAGCCCAACGCTTCCTGGAATTCTTCAGTTCCAATGACCTGGACCAGCTTATTCTGACCCCCACTAGAGAAAGCGACATCCTTGACCTGGTTATTACTAACATGGGTGACCATTGCTCTACACCAATAGTCAATCTCTCCCTGGTCAGATCTGTCCATAAACTAATCACCATGGAAATTTACATCTCATCCAGACCACCCACAAAGGTAACCACCTTGAAAAACTTGTCCAAAGCTGACTTTGGACTCCTAAAAACAGAGGTGGCTAACCCCACGGCATGCATGCCAATGGAAGATAGCTGCATGACTGCCAAATCATACACCAATGCACTGTAAAAACATGTACATAAATGCATGGAACTAGCCATACCCAACAGAACCAAGATGCTCTCCTCCAAAAAAAGGAGTCCACTCTGGCGGTCCCTTGCAATTAATAAACTCTACAACAGAAGGAAGAAACTGTTGCAGAAAAAGGTGAAGTCCCAAGACTGGAAAAACTCACTTATTAGCCTCAACAAAAAGTTGAGATCCCTCATCAAATCCTCTAAAGCCAGCTATGAAGGCAGAATTGTAGCAGACACTAAAACCAATCATAAAGCCTTCTATAGCTATATCAAGAACCTCTGCAGCAATACCCATATTTGCTCTGAGTTACTGCACAATGGTACCTCCTATATTGCCAACATACTGGAAGACAGATTCAGTGCCAACCTCACCCCTCTCTCCCCCCCTAAAGAACCAATCACAATACTGGAAGAATGCCAGACACCCAGCATTACTGCAGCACAGGTTAAAGCTGCATTGTCCAAGGCCAAGAATACAGCTTCCATGAGACCCAATAATATCTCTGGCTGTGTTCTACATAAACTGCAAAGTGAATTGGCACCACATCTGTGTGCCCTGTTCAGTCACAGACTCACCTCAGGCTCTGTCCCTACTAAATAATGCACCACTACAGTCATTCCTCTCCATAAAAGGGGAGCAACTACAGACCCTGGGAATTATCACCCCATTAGCCTGATGAGTCTGATATGTAAAGCTATGGAGCGCATCATCATGGACCTGATTAACAAAGATATAGGAAATCTCCAAACTCTAGACCCTACACAATTTGGCTTTGTGAAAGGGAGATCATGCCTACTCAACCTAGTTGACTTCTTTGAGTCAGTCACCAGGACTGTTTATGAAGGTAAGGCAGTGCATACAGCCTACCTCAATCTGGCCAAGGCCTTTGATACCATTCCTCACTCAGGAATTATTGATAAACCCACCAAACTAGGCATCAACCCCTATATCACTAGATGGGTTGCAAACTGCCTCACAGATAGAACACACAGTGAGAAAGTAGCAGACTCCAAGTCAGACTGCTGACCAGTCACGAGTGGTGTCTCACAGGGATCAGTCCTGGGTCCTCTCCTGTTCAGCATCTATTTCTCAGAAGTCCAGGCCAACAAAAAGGGACTCTGGCTGACCAAGTTCACAGACAACTGCAAGCTGGGAGCCACTATTAACTCCCCAAGTGATGCAGACATCCTACAGAAAGACCTCACTGAGACCAATGACTGGTGTTGAAACCATGGCCTTAATCTTAATGCCAAAAATGCATCATCATCCCCTTTGGTAAAAACTCAGTTCCCACTAATTACCACATCGATGGGCACCCACTGAACACTGAACGTGTTATAAGAGATCTGGGGACACAGGCTGACAGCAACCTCTCCTTCAACCACCACATTGCCACTGTGGTCAGAAAGTCCTTCTATGTGGCACATCTCATTACCAAAGGTTTTGCATCCAGGAAGAAAGAGGTTATTGTCTCTCTCTACTCTTCCCTCATTAGACCAGTCATCGAGTAGAATGCCCCATTTGGCATGTACCTCACTAGATACCTGCAACAGTTGTAGGCCACAGACGTACCTCATGTAGAGGATCCTAGGCATTAAACACATGTCCTACATGGACAGACACAAAAGACTCCAGCTATTCTCTGTCTCATATCGACTACTTAGAGGTGACCTCTGCTTGACTTACAAAGTTTTGTCTGACCCATCTCTGTTAGAAATGCTATATCTAAATAAATCCCAATCCTTCCGCACCGCAGGCTCCAGAGACCTCAACCTCATTACCACAATCAACAGACATCCTGGAGGGACAGGTTCCTCACCCAGAGACTGGCCATGCTCTGGAATAGACTTCCCATACATGTCAAAAAGAGCACCCCGCTGTCCCTCTTCAAGAGAAATCTTAATGAGTGGATGTTAATAGAAAGTTCACCCTGGGGATCACTCCAGTAGGTCTACTTGATAAAGGCACTGGGAACTAATGTTGGGCAGCACGATGCCAGGGCACTTCTATGGGTTAGGCTTCTAAAGGCTCCAGGGCCATTAGCCTAGTACACACCTATGAACCTATGAACCTATAAAACAAAATTTAAAATACGACAAACTGTGACAAAAACAAAATCAAAAGGAAATGGAAATATCTAAAACATAAATGTATAAAATCCAAAAATTAATGCAGTCAACAGCTGTTTTAAAGTCAAAGCTCTTGTAGCTCTCTCTTCACACTTCTCTGGGTGGAGCACCTCAGGCCATTCACTCCCACATGGACCATCACTAAGACATAGCCATATATGTCTGGCTTAAGAGTCCTTAGGGCCTTGTAACATCAGAGATCCTCTAACAGGCATCTTATAGCAGTTGTGATGTTTTCCATTCTAGTGAGTATGGAGTCTATATGCCTAAGTGTAGATGATTAAAACATTTACTTGTGTGAAAGCAGACTTAGTAGGTCTTATGTGATTAAACCTGCCTTTCCTGATGACTTTTTGGTGAGCCATGTAGAGCTACAATGTGTGTGAATGGAGAAGTAGCAGGTGTTACCTTCTTCACTGGAGAATGATATATTTTAGAGAGAGTTCTAGGACATTTTGGCAAGATTTTCTTTATAGCCGCAGCATATGTTATGGGCTTTGTAATGTGATGTGACTGACGTGCTGCTGTTGTTAAGGTATTTGATGATTACCAATAGTGGACTGATGCAAGAAGTTTGCCTGTATGTTTTTTAAATACTTAACATCTATCACACATTGTACTAATAAATTATTCATTTAAATTTGTTAAACAGGGTAGAGCTGAGGATATCCAATAATTAAGTACAGTAATAGAGATAAGCATGCCCATAATATACTCATTTGTTAACAAGTAGGCCCACTGGACATACTATCCCTTTTCAGGGGGACTTAGTAATGTCTGGTTATGTAACTTGCTTAAGATCATAAAGTAGGCAAATGAGGGCTAAGGGAATCAAACCCTGTATCACAAAGAACTGCAACTCATGAGGTTTGGTAACAAACCAAGTTGTCCTGGGACATCTTCAGAAGGGGTTAGGCTGATATATTAATGGGAGTTAAGTGGGTGGGGGAGGTGAAAGGGTTAAATGGAGGGAGGGATGATTGGGAGGAAATGAGATAAGGGTGGGGAGGAGCTTAAGGGGTTTAGACAAGTGTAGCTGGGTAAGTAATCACATTTTGGCATGAACTTGCTATAGTGCAGGTTTACGTCCAAGATGACCTTTAGGTCTTTGATCAGGTAGGCCTTGGATTATGGTTGGTAAGCAAGGACGAAGGTGGGTACTGTTTGTAGCTTTTTATTTTTTTCCTTCTCATGGCCTTCTCCGGCCTGTGGGTTTAAGGTTAACAAGGTTGCTTTCATAGGGGAGTGTTTTGGCCATGGTTACCACTGGGGGAGATGGCTGCAGATAGGGCCATGCCTGTTGGTGGTTAGTTAAATACAGTTCAGGTTTCTTAACCATTACAGAGCTGCTAAGTGGTTAGGAACAGTTAGGGAGGCTGTTTAAAAGTGTTGTACCATACAAATTCATTGTTCCTGATGGGTTCTTGTTAAAGGAGGTCTTTGACTACAGCTATCACTTAGTAGATCATAGTGGGTTAGTGCCATGAGGGAGGCAGCTATTACTGTAGTCTTGGAGGCGATCATGATCAGGCCATGGAATTGTCTTCACTTGCTCTTTCTCCCTTCCTAACATGTTGTGCTTCCTAAAGTGTTGTGTTATGCTCTACGGGTAGCTGCCGGCTGAATGCATCACTGTGGCTTGTTGTTGCATTGTTATGGGGCAAATTAACTATCCCCCTCCCGTTGTTAGCTGTTCCCGTTCATCAAGATCAGGCCATGGAATTGGCTTCGCTTGCTCTTCCTCGGAAATTGTGTAGTTGGGGGACACACGATGGACGAGCCTTCTGACAAGATGTTTTTGTGGGCTAAGAGGTAATCTGCATATGGGCCGCATATTGTGCATGCGCAGTGTAGTGGTAACGGCCATGTGAAGCAGGCTAGTTCAGGGCATACCTCCGAAATTGGTAAATGTGGTATGTAGCATTGCTTTGTTATAAAAAAGATCACCTGTGCTACAAGAAATGAGCAACTTGCCTTATTTACAGCATGATAGGTTTGCAGAACTAGCAACATTATGGGTACATCTAAAAGGAATTAATTGAGGAAATGCAAAAGTGAAATATGAAATATGATTTAAATAACGAAGTGCAAATGAAACGCAGGGAGAACATCGGATAATAATAAAGAAACAAATGAGGTTCACAAAGTGTGGTGCAGTGAAATTTAAACTTCTTGTACTATTTGTGGACAGTTTTGTAGATACTGTGGTAGAATCATTGGGTAAAGATGAATAAAGAGAGAATTTTATATTAAAAAAATTGAATTACACTACAGAGAGACAAGGTTGAAGACTTCTTTTGAGAGTTTGCATTGATTTCCATTCTGTCCATGGCTCCACTTGGTTGCTCAGCCACGGTGTCAGCAGTCAGGAAATAAAGGTAGTAAATTAGCTTTATACAAAGCACATGGAATGCCTCAAAATCCATTTAGCTTGCAAGATATGCTATGCTTAGTGGATCAGGCTTGTTTTGGGTTGTAATTGACTGGTGCTTATTTCAGGAAGGGAGAATAAGGAAGAGGGAAGAAAAAGAAGAGATGTGTACATATTCCGGATGCTGTTTGAGTGGTGGTATTTGGTTGTTGTTTATTTTGTGATGTTTGCCGTTTTACAGTTTGATTACTAGTTTGGGAATATTCAGTTTTGGATTTCCACTAAGCATCTTTTCTGTTTGCACTTACCTTGGTTGGTCCGTTGGTGTGGAGGGGCGATAACAGATTATGCAGTGTTTTTGTCTTTTGTACAGGTTGGGTGGTCGGGGCCGGTCAGTCGTTCTTCTACTAGGAAATGCTTAATGCCACATGTAACATTTTTATACTAGTTCAGGTTTCTTTAAATATTAGAAATTTAACACTCCTCTAAAACACTGAATTTTAAGTTGTATTATTAAGCATCCTTTCTTCAAGAGGTTAGGCTTATAAAATATGGATGGATACCAAAATAATACTGAAAATGCATGCCTCAGAAAGTACATTTCTAAGCCAAAAAGAGAAAACAGAATTCTTCAGAATCACTTATGTAGTCTGTTTTCCGTCGCTCTTCTAAATTGTTGGTAGTCTCACAAAGAAAGCATATGCATTTAAAGTGCTCAGTTGCCAGAATTGGAGGATGTGGATACAAGTTGGATGGCTGAGGCCTCTTAGAGTGAGTTTTGCTTTAAATAAAAAGTATTCACAATGGAATTTGCAGAATTTTGTGAAATGTAGTGGGGTTTGAGGGCCTCGATGCATCATCTATGTGTCCTTTCACTGCTGCATTTTATGAACAGCTGTAAGTTAGTTGTTTTATAGAAGTCTCTGACGGTTTGGTGGTTGGCTTTGGACTGGCCCATTGGATGGAGGCTGTCATTCTGGTTTTGGCCACTGTTTTGTTGGTGGTGGGGGTAGGTTTAGAGTGCTTCTGTATATTTGAAAATATGGATCATTTGGACATATGAACATCAGTGATTTCAGAATTTAGTTTAAAGGGTTCATGTGGTGAATGGCTAGCACTTAGCCTGGAATGTATTAAACATTTATTTGGGATACCTTTGACTGTAGAGGTTTGATTTGGTTTTGTGCTGCTGCGTGATTGAGATTTTCACGTGGGATATCATAGAGGGCATAGTGTATCGTGGCCAAGGACATATAGTGCTGTGCACTCGGGGTTGCTTACCTGTGCGGAAACCACTGCACATCCAGCCATGGTGGCTATGTTAGATGAATGGTTTCCAGATGGCACTCCTTATGGTAGTGCGGGTTGCAGTAATGGTGGTGAGTTTGGCAGATGGACGATGCAAGTTGTTTTGGAAATGGTATCACAGTAGTCATTTATGTGAATCTGTTTAAAGTATTGAGACTGGAATGCATATCAGCACAGAGGCAATTGAGTTCACAGTTTTGGCATTTAAATGTAAACAGTGTGTTTTGACCATCCTATGACCATCCTAGCAGAAGTGGTGGATAAAAATGTTAGTATGTGTCAACATTTTGCCTAGTTGTTCCACAATCTTAAGGCTAGTGTTCCTCATTTGGGAAATGGAAGGTTGAGAACTGGGCACTGGGCAATGACTTACATTGAGTTTTGGACTGCAAATCCTTCAGAGAGGGTAGGTTAAAGCAATCCTGTGTTGGCTGCTTTATAAGCCTTAAGAGTAGTGCTTGGTTTGAGTGGAGTCTGCATGTCCTCCCTTTGGGTAGGTGCATGCGGGTGTGCATTCTGTGAAGGTTGGGTAAATGCCACTGCCAATCATTAGCGGACCGGTGATCTGCTGTGGCCACCCCTAACTGGGAAACGCCAAAAGACATTGCTTTTAGGTGGTGTTTAATTGTTGAATAACATGTTAAGCTATAATTATCCAACTCAATAGCTGCTGAAATAAGGGCAGCAGTTACAGGGAATGTAATTAGTTCTTGATAGAACATTTCAGAGCAGATAACTTTCTCCCTGCTGGTCTTGGCCCTAACAGATTGAGGTGGTCATTACATTAATTTTCATTACCAGTAAACAAATACTTGAGCTTGTAAGAACAGCAGTGAGGGGTTTGCAGCAGCCATTTCACTGCAGCACTGGGACTTGGGATATAATGTTTGGGTATGTAAGGGTTCATTACTGAAGTGCATTTTAAATGTATGGGGAGTAATATGATTTTGAACGGATTTTGTACAATAGTACTTTATTGGCATATGTAACAGGCTATGATTTTGGATGGGGTATTTGGCTAGGCTTGGACTCCACATCACTGATAGCTGGCTGGTATGGATTTATTTAGGCTGCAGTAGTCTTTTTGTTGTCCATTAAAGGGTGGCATTATTGGCAAGTTTCAGGGTATAGTCTGGAGTCTATGGAAGGCTTTGGGGGGCAGGTTGTCTTCAAATGTGTTTGCATTTCAGATGATTTACATTTTTCTCTTTCATTACATATGGTGAATGTGTGTCATATTTTAGATGATATGTCTTTAGCTTTCTTGCAGATGGGGATTTTGGAATGCTACTGCTGTACTTTGGAATAGGTGGGTATAAAGTGCAGCCTTTTTCTTTACATTTTAGAGGATTTACTTTTCCCCTTTTCTTTGTAGATGGTGGTGTGATGGTACCGGTTGTGGCACTACACAGTGAGTTCGCAGACGATGGAAGCAGGGCGAGCGAGGAGCGGTGGATGGAGTGGTGCACAATGTGGTCACTGGTAATTCCCATTGTGGGTCATTAAGGTAAGATAGGGTGTTGTGATTAAGTAGCATGGGAGCTGATTATTGCATTGGAATGTGGGGCAAGTTAGGTAGAGGTAGGTAGGGGGCTAAGGGTGAAAGTGGTGGGGACGGATTATGGGATGTGGGGATCTCACAGGAGGAGTAGAGTCACAACAATCATAGGAGTGCAGGAACTTATTAGGCTAAATCCCCATGGGTCTTGCAAGCCAGTTGACTTCAACACCCTGCTTTCAGGTGCTGGGAATCTTGGGGGTTTTAGTTACTCATCCAGTTGTTTAAACCGAATCTGGGGGGGGAGGGCCAACGTCGAGCTGTTCTTTGACAGGAGGCCTGAGGGATTCCTAATGTGTGGTTGGGGTGATAAACTTGTCCTTTGAGTAGGTAGGGTGATTGCCATTTGGTAATGAGTGCACTGGGGGGTGTTTATGGTTGGGCATGTAGATTACTTCATTGTTGGGCTTAGGTGAGTTCTCAGGAACTATGTCAAGGGGTTCTGGTTCTGGATCTTAGTGTTAGATCATTAAGGTTTTGGAGTTAGTCTATTCCCTGCAGTAATCAGGTTACTGTACATCCAGAGCTGTGTAGTTTGGTGGGCTAGTGTGAGATGCTATAGTTGACAGGGTCCTGGGTTCGAGACTTGTTAAGGGTTTTCTTTGACCAGGATGCAGAATTGTATTCAAGGGGTTATAGTTTCTGTGGCTCTTGTTATGGCTATAGGTTGTCATTCCGGAAAGGTCGAGCCATGGTTAGTGGCTTGAGGGAAGTGGACTAAAGGGAATGTATTCTCTTGGAGTGGAGGTTTCTGTGGTACAGTAGCGTCACGGGTAATCCTACTTTATTTAGTTTCATTAAGGCGCATTCCAGTGCTAGTAGGTCAAGGCGTGGGGGTTGATGATGGGGTTCTAAGGTACTTTACAGATGATGGGTACACCAAATGATGTTTGGCCTAACCCTTCCTTTATGAGAGTTCGTTGGTTGGACAATGTTGGGTAGAAGGGAGGGGGAACAGCCTGGTCAGGCTGGTTGGTGGAGAAGAGGGACAGGCTTGCCCTCTTCTGTTCCCCCTCTGGTGTGTGGAGGTTTATTCCAAGGATTTGTGGAAAGGAAATGAGCAGCTGGTAGAAGTTTGCTAAATAGGTAAGCAAATGGAGGTAAGGATGCTGTTATTTGGTTGGTAATTTGGTAATTTGGTCTATGACATGAGATGGGACGCTGCTTCATAAGTAAAGTAAGTGAGCAAAGGTATGGACACTGCTAACTGGGCAGTTTGAGCAGGTATGCTGTCCTGATTAACATTACAAGGAGGTTTATAGGTAAAGTAAGCGAGCAAAGGTATGGATGCTGCTTACTGGGCAGGATGAGCAGGTATGCTGTCCTGATTAACATTACAAGGAGGTTTATAAGTAAAATAAGCGAGCAAAGGTATGGACGCTGCTTACCTGGCAGGATGAGCAGATATGCTGTCCTGATTAACATTACAAGGATGTTTGTGCTGTGTTTAGAATCAACTATACTATGTCCATTTGTAAATAAATTGGTAATCAAAGTTATGGAAGTTTAATAAAGGTCGTCAAATGTCATTCGGTATGATGTGTTTATTGAAGGGGTCCAGGACAAATACGGTTTGGTAACAAACCAAGTTGTCCTGGGACATCTTCAGAAGGGGTTAGGCTGATATATTAATGGAAGTTAAGTTGGTGGGGGAGGTGAAAGGGTTAAATGGAGGGAGGGATGACTGGGAGAGATAAGGGTGGGGAGGGGCTTAAGGGGTTTAGACAAGTGTAGCTGGGTAAGTAATCACATTTTGGTGTGAACTTGCTACCTTCCCTCCCTCCCTTTTTTGTTGGCGGTTTGGTGGGGATTTTGGTTATGTTAGTTAGGGTAGGCGGAGAAGAGGGACAGGCTTGCCCTCTTCTCTTCCCCCTCCAGTGTGTGGAGGTTTATTCCAAGAATTTGTGGAAAGGAAATGAGCAGCTGGAGGAAGTTTGCTGAATAGGTAAGCAAACGGAGGTAATGATGCTGCTTACTCCATTGGTAATTTGGTAATTTGGTCTATGAAGTGAGATGGGATGCTGCTTCATAAGTAAAGTAAGTGAACAAAGGTATGGACGCTGCTTACTGGGCAGGATGTGCAGGTATGCTGCCCTGATTAACATTACAAGGAGGTTTATAGGTAAAGTAAGTGAGCAAAGGTATGGACACTGCTTACTGGGCAGGATGAGCAGGTATGCTGTCCTGATTAACATTACAAGGAGGTTTATAAGTAAAATAAGCGAGCAAAGGTATGAACGCTGCTTACCTGGCAGGATGAGCAGATACGCTGTCTTGATTAACATTACAAGGATGTTTGAGCTGTGTTTAGAATCAACTATACTATGTCCATTTGTAAATAAACCGGTAATCAAAGTTATGAAAGTTTAATAAAGATCGTCAAATGTCATTCGGTGTGATGTGTTTATTGAAGGGGACCGGGACAAATAGCTTTAACCATCTGCACCTACTGCCAGGTATATACAATTGCTAAGGAGTCACAGATATAGGTGAACAGATTTATAAAGCGTGCATTGCATTTTTTACATACAGTTATGCACACATTTCTATATCTTTTAATACAGGGTTACATAGATGGCTGAGATTGCTTACAGTACAGAACAAGAATTTGAAGTACTTTACCAGTGCATTCGTATGACAAGATTTTTAAGTACAGTGGGGTTAAATCAGAGGTTATATGGAAGATGTCAGTAAGTGGGAGTTTATGGCTTCATAACGTTATGTGATTTGAGATATTACACTGGCATTTTACCATTTTCAGGAGATATGTTTTCAGCTGAGAATGGAATTTTGGGTGGGAGGATGTGTTTTTAAGTGAAGTAGTATGGATTCCCAGATTTTGGGACTTACTTTAGAAAAGCACTGACTAGTGCATTGAAGTTTAGCTTGAATGTTCAAATATGATGGTGCAGAATATTCAGTGTTTCTAATGTTGCAGAGACTTGCATTAATTTGGAAGTTAATGGAGAGAAAGTTTGGTTTTGTGGTAGTCTAAACAATTGTGATCCACTAAGGAAGTCTACCCTTTGACAGGAACCATTTTTACTTATTGTAGTACAATGCAAAAAATGGGCGGCCACGGTGGTGCAGTGGTTAGCATTGTTGCCTTACAGCAAAAGGTTCTCCGGTTCGTTTCTCGGCTGGAGTGCCTTCTGTGCGGAGTCTGCATGTCCTCCCTGTGGTCGCGTGGGTTTCCTCTGGGTGCTCCGGTTTCCTCCCACATCCCAAAGACATGCAGTAGGTGGATTGGACACTCTAAATTGGCCCTAGGTGTGAGTGTGTGTGTGTATGTGCCTTCTGTGGAAGGTTGGGCGCCAGGCTGGCAACTCGACACCGTAAAACTCCACTGTCAATCATGAGCAGACAGATGATCTGCTGTGGTGACCCCTAACCGGGAAAAGCTGAAAGAAGAAGTAGTACAGTGCAAAAACTCCACTCATATCCAGAAATAACAAAGTTATTATCTGTCATCTCGATAATTATCCTAGACTCTGTTGTTTAACAATAGACAAACATCTGACTGACTGAAGGCATCCTGGGTCATACTAGGAAAGGGCATAGATAAGATACATGATTTTCTGCAGACTTACTGCAACCAGTATTGTCAGAAGCAGACAGTTTGTTTAGTTTGTCTACCTGTCCACTAGTCACCCCTGCAACATGTTTCCTGAATTCCCAGACAAAAGAAGAAAGAATGAAGGTGAAAAAAGGTTTTGAAAAAAAAATATATATATATATATATATATATATATATATATATATATATATATATATATATATATACATATATATATATATATATATATATATATATATATATATATATATATATATAGTTCCCCTTCAGAAGACTGAAACATCATAAGCTCGAAATTCATAAGCCTGAAACCAAATGCCTGAAAATTCAAAAGCCTGAAAACTCAAAAGCCTGAAACTCAAGACTGAAAACACACAGAATACAAATAATGTTAATATGCCCGTATAAAGACATACAGAAACACATACAAAACAAAGCATAGCAGTTGTCACCAAGTATGAGCAAGGGGGCATGCCCCCATGCACCCCCCATGTGGGAGGCCGTGTCCCCCACAACCCCTGCTACTTAAATATATCAACTCCAAGATTGCACTTAGTGTGCTTGCCCCCCTGCTTATACTTAATGGAAATTAATATGGTTTATGTTGTTTAAAGTCAGTATATGTATTTTGTGTGTTTTCAGGCTTTTGGGTTTCAGGCTTTTGGTTTCAGGCTTATGAATTTCGAGCTTATGATGCTTCAGTCTTCTGAAGGGGAACTATATACATAGATATATATCTTCTTCTTCTTTCTTCTTCTTCTTCTTTCGGCTTTTTCCCGGTTAGGGGTCGCCACAGCGGATCACCTTGTCTGCACATTGAATGGCAGTGGAGTTTTACGGTGTTGAGTTGCCAGCCCGGCACCCAACCTTCCATAGAAGGCACACTCACACGTACACCTAGGGCCAATTTAGAGTGTCCAATCCACCTGCAGCATGTCTTTGGGATGTGGGAGGAGCACCCGGAGGAAACCCGCGACCACAGGAGGACATGCAGACTCGCACAGAAGGCACCCCACCCGAGAATCGAACCGGAGAACCTCTTGCTGTGAGGCAGCAATGCTAACCACTGCACCACCGTGGCCGCCCCATATAATATATATGTATATGTATATGTATATGTATATATATATATATATATATATATATATATATATATATATATATATATATATATATATATATATATATATATATATATATATATATATATATATATATAGTTCGACATGAAATCATCGACTTCTCATATTATCGAAATTCCAAATATTCGACGTTTACTTGTCCGACAATTAAACAGAATGCATCAGCAGTAAATGAAGAGTCTGTTACACAAATAAATATGCAATAGAGATGTCCAACCAGTGAGCAAATAGAAAGGCAGTTGACAGTTGTTTGGGCTGTGCGTTTTCAGGCAAATTATTGGTTATGCCTGTGAGTAGTTCTGCGTGTTTATGCGTTTGGTCCTCTTCTTGGCTCTGTTGTTTTTACCATTGTTTATTTCCTTGTATGAGTGGTTCTTTACTGGTGTGAGAAAGTAGTGCTTTGCACTTCCTGATTCTGGATTTGTGCTGGATGGGGAACCAGGATATTTTATGAGATGTGCAGTTCAATTTGGTTTCATTGGTTGGTGATGTATGTGGATGTTTTTATGTGCAAAATTCACTTGCTAGGAATTCTTTGCAAGTTGTTACTTGCTCTTTGTTTTGGTTCCTTTGATTTTCACACCAAGTTCTCATGATATTTTACATGCTTAGTGTGTTTGTAGTTAATGCTGGCTACCTCTGCTCGTCAATGGGAAAAGGGGGTGGGTATTCTTTGTAAGAGACAGTGCAGTGTTTCTCACTTTACCGACCTTTCAGTTCAAGATACTTGTATGCAAACTTAGAACAATTGCCTTTCTTATACTTATAAGTGCCTGTATCTGATGAATCATTTAATGACTTGTTTTCTTTGTACGACGAGTTTTCTGTTTGCATTATGTGGCGGATCGACAGTATGACGAAAGTGTACCATATAGTGGACTGTTGTTTTATTTTTGATGTGGGGTTGTCGGGCAAGTCAATGTCGGTGATTTGAAACTTCGCTATTATGAGTTGTCGGTGATTTCGTGTCGCAGAAGTGGGTGTCGATGTTATGACTTGTCGATGTAGTCATATAGACCCATATATATATATATGTATATATGTTTATATATATATATATATATATATATATATATATATATATATATATATATATATATATATATACATATGGTCTATATCAGAAAATCAAACTTTTACAATTTCGAACACCATACGTTTGAACTCTTAAAAGTTCGAAAATGAAATAAAAAAAAAGAAAAAAAATACCTGAAAGCTTAAGTAGGGGGGCAAGGCCCCCTGCACCCCCACACCCTCTGCTCTTTAAATATACCAACTCTAAGATCGCACTACAGTGCAGACAATGGAAAACGTCCATTGCCGCACTGTACGGGAATCTCCGTTGTAACATTTGAACTTTTAAAAGTTCGATCATATGGTGTCGACCATATAACGTTCAAACTTTTAAAAGTCTGACAACATGATAGGAACCCATAAATATATATATATATATATATATATATATATATATATATATATATATATATATATATATATATACATAATAACTTATCTCATAACTTGACTGTGTGATGTGAAACCCATGTTTTCTACAGAAATGACATGCAGGAGCTGTTACCTACTGACCTATTGCTTTTGAATAGGCACACAACATGGGCTTTACACAGCAGTGTAACTGTCATAATTGCATGTTTTCAGTAAGAGAGGAATGCCATCAAGTTTGTATCACAGATTTTGATATTTTTCTTTTATGGGTTAACAGTAGCGGTCAATGCATGTGTAGTTAGAAATGAAGAACCAATCACGTATCCTTGATATTTACTGGTCTGTTTAGTATATGCTTAAAACAGTAAGCAGAGCTGTACTTTGGGTACTATGAAGGAGGAAGCTGCCCCAGCACAAGCTGTTAGGGGGCGCAATTGGAAGTTGCAGGTGGAACACAAATGTAATACCAGCATTAATTTAAGAGACTGCAGATGATATTGCAGCTTCATATATAAATGCTGATACCGCACTCATGCTTGCAATTTGAAGCTCGATGTGAGAGTCACTGTAGCAATTTCCTCATCTTTGGGTAGGTCTTTTCTGGCTCTCAACTTTGAGATGAGGGTCCACTAGTCTGTGGAATTGACAAGGGCAGCAGATTACCTAGCTATGTGTCTGAGAATAAGGAAGGTAAACCCCAAAGATGACTTTTATGTGAAGTCTACTTAAATAATAAATGCGAGTCTAAGGGTCCATAGTTTAAAAATAGCCTGGGGCCCAACGTATAATTAATCTGCCACTGTCTAATGCCATCCTTGTTTCTTATGCTTCGTGGCAGCACACATTTCTAAAGAGATATTTCAATCCATTGGTCTATACATTACCAGCATAATTCTCATGCATGTTCTTTCCACCCAAAAAATTCCCACAATTCCTGTCATGCAAAGAAATTAGCCTGAAAGACATGTCAAACCCTTCATTTGTCAGTCTCATGTTTTATTATCTAGACCTTCATGACTATGTTTCCTATTTCTTCTTGTCTACATGGTGTATACAACTGTCTGGAAAAATATGGTCACTTTACTTGCTTTAAACAATATCATGGCATTTGGTGTAAGTGGTGGCTCATTGTTTTGTGTATGTCAAGGGATGCATATTTATTTCTGTATTTAACAATTTACTGCAAATTATGAAGGCATCTTAGCTTAATCAGTTATGTTTAAAGCTCACATGCAGCTTTACAATAGTATATGCAATGCAAAAAAACTGGCAACAATTCCCTTGTGTTACAATCAAAACAAAAATGACTAAACAATATCAAAGTCTCCTACTGATGAATTATAATACATGAAATGAAAAAAAATTACTATATGCATGCAAAGGCATTTGTGGTCTGGTGGAAAAAGTATTCAGTATTTACTTACAGGCTGGTGTAGTGCAGTCCCTTGTGTTGTAATATAGTCGATGGAAATGCTTAATGCACTCAGATGAAAATGCAACATGCCCTGTAGAATGACAGAAAGATCCAAGTACACAGTTAATTAAAGCCAGGGTTAAGACACTATAAACAGACCAAACTGAAATTTTAATTATGACTGTAATGCATATAATAGTATAAGTGATAAAAATAAAATGCTGCCAAAACCACTTACACAAATGAATTGTTTACCATAAATATATCACGTTTTCATTTAAGTAAATTAGAGAAGAGTCTTAAAAAATATTGTAGCCAGCTCTATGGCATAGAGGGATGAAGCCTTGATTTGGAGAAGCCAACAAGGACAAGAAGAGGAATACAAATGCCAACTTTCTGCTAGGAGCTGGAGGGGAATATGCATGCTCCACCTCTAAACCTCTACTAAAAACCATATCCAGGATACGGCTACTGGGGGACAATATCACTCACAGACAAATCACTCTTACCTTCCTTAACACGATTACCACTTGGACTGCTTTTAGCATATGTGGGGGATATACATGCTCAAAAGAAGAAGATCTTATAACTGCTCACTGGTCAGTGAACACAGGAGAAAAAAAAACAGTAGCAAAAAACTCTCAACTTGATGTTGGGACTTGTATCCTAAATAAGTACTTGGGTTCACAGAGTGACTTATATGTGAAATTATTTAACTGGAGAAGTCCTGAATACCTATACTGGTAACAGCTGGTTTGAAAACTTTTTAACGATAATAACAGGGTATTTACAAACAGGTAGTGCTTATATGAAGAGTAAGTTAAAATGAGCATGAAAATAAAATTGCCAAAGATTCCAAAGACAACCACAAGGCATTCTATAACTATGTCAAGAATCTAAATGGCAATGCTCAGATCTGCTCTGAGCTAAAACAGAATGACATTAAATACACTGATCCCAAGGATATTGCCAATATCCGGGCAGATCGATTCAGTGCCAACTTCACCCCCCTCTCACCCTCTAAATGGCCCATCTCAATACCGGAAGATTGCCAAATTCTGGTAATAACGGCCACACAGGTAAAAAATGCACTCTCCAAAGCTAAGAATACAGCACCCATGGGACCAGATGACATCCTGGGCTGTGTACTACATGAACTACAATATCAACTGGCACCTCACCTAAGTGTCATGTTTAATCATAGCCTCACCTCAGGTTTCGTGCCCACTGAGTGGCACAGAGCTACAGTTATCCCACTCCACAAGGGGGGATCCACCTTGGGTCCCGGAAACTACCATCCCATCAGTCTGACAAGCCTTATCTGCAAGGCCATGGAGCGTATTATCATGGAACTTATAAACAAAGACATTGGCAACCTTAAAACACTGGACCCCACCCAGTTTGGGTTCGTGAAAGACCGATCTTGTCTCCTGAACCTGATTGACTTCTTTGAATCAGTCTCCAGAGCCATGGACAAGGGTAAGGTGGTACACACAGCCTATCTAGACCTTGCCAAGGCCTTTGACACCATCCCCCACTCTGGAATCATAGATAAACTTACTAAGCTGGGCATTAATCACTACGTCACCCAATGGGTTGCTAACTGGCTTACTGATAGAACCCACACTGTAAAAGAAGCCGACTCCAAATCCAGCTTCAGACAAGTGACAAGTGGAGTACCTCAGGGTTCAGTCCTGGGACCGCTCTTGTTTGGCATCTACTTCTCTGAAGTACAGGCCAACACTAAGGGACTCTGGCTAACAAAGTTTGCAGATGACTGCAAACTGGGAGCCATTATTGAATCCCCAAAGTATGTGGATACTCTAAAAAAGGGCCTTACAGAAACAGATGCTTGGTGCCAGAGCCATGGGCTCAAGCTCAATGCCAAGAAATGTATAGTTATCCCCTTTGGGAAAAAACATGTATCAGTGAATTACCACATAGGTGGCAGTACACTAAACACCAAAAGTGTGATAAGAGACTTAGGGACACAGGTGGACAGTCGTCTCACCTTCGATAACCACATCACCACAACAGTCAGGAAATCCTTCTATGTGGCACACCTCATCACTAAGGGCTTTTCATCCAGAAAAAAGGAGGTCATTGTCCCACTGTACTCGTCCCTCATTAGACCCATTATAGAATACAACACCTCGTTTAGTATGTACCTCTCAAGACATCTGCAACAACTGGAAAGGCCACAGAAATACCTCATTAAAAGAATCACAGGCCTAAAGCAGATGCCCTACGCTGACCGCCTTAAAAACCTCCAGCTATACTCTGTCACATATCGTCTACTCAGAGGAGATCTCTGCTTAACATACAAGGCCATGTCAAACCCAGAGCTGTTGGACATGCTACACTTAAAGAAATCCCAATCCCTCAGGGCCACACACTCCAGGGATCTAAACCTTGTCATCACAATAAACAAAACATGCTGGAGGGATAGGTTCCTGACCCAGAGACTCCCCAGACTCTGGAATAGATTGGCCATACATGTCAAGCAGAGTGCCTCTTTGGCCCTCTTCAGAAGGAACCTTGACAATTGGATGGGAAAAAGGAAATTCACCCCGAGGATCACGTCAGTCGCCCTGCTAGACAGGGGTCCAGGGAAGTAAATAGTGTGGGAAGAAATAGCCAGGGAATTGTTATGGCTAGGCTTGTATAGGCTCTAGGGCTGATAGCCTAGTACCAACCTATGAACCTATAAGCACTGTTTATCTAGTTTCATGGAATGTGGCTAGAAAAGCATTGCAAATACATATTTTCACACTTAACTGCACAGACATGTATATGAGATGCGTAACAAGCCACTATTACCACTTTCTAGGAAATAAGTTAAAAAAAAAACAGCTTGCATTAATTATTATTTCACACAAGAGCCACCGATTTCTGAGTAACCTCAAGTCTCCCTTTAAATCTTACATATTCAAGAATTAAATGATCTACATATATATATATTTTTAATTTGCTTGATCTTAAGGCTTTCCTGCATTTGGAAAACATCCATGTCTGCATTATTACTGAGACTTGCCTGGTTTTCAGAAAGATCCCCATCACTGGTGGTAAGAGCTGTATCCAAAAAGGACTGTTTCTGTAGTTGTAGAAAATACAATCCAGAGACGTATTGGCAACAATAAGGAAATACCTCATTATCAGCTAACATGCATGTCTCTGAACTGCTGCTAACTACAGCAAGTGCAAATTAATGCTTTCCTGTGGTAGTCAACAGTGGCATCCCATGAGACATGGTGGCACAGGTGCACCCCCTTCACTGTCCATTGCAAATGTGAGTGTGCACATGCGTGCATGCACACACACACACACACACACACACACACACACACACACACACACACACACACACACACACACACACACACACACACACACACACACACACACACACACACATGCACGCATACACACACGCGCACACACACACTCTCTGACATACCTCTCACCTGTCCTTAAGTTGACAGAACATCCCTGATGTCACTTCATATTCTTGTCCCTGCTCTTGTAAATCACTGATCCTTACTGTCCATCAGTAATGCCAGACATTAGAATTTGAAGTTATTGATCATAAAGTGCATCATAATTCTAGACCTGTTGCTCTATTAGCATTTTAAGTGAGTCCCAGCAATAGTTTAAAACTCTCCCTGATTTTTCAGAGTGCTCCTGATGTTGCCTCTTATATATGCCTTGTCCCTCCTAACACATGGACTGTTGCAGGCAGTGAAAAGTGCCAGAGACTAATATCGTACTTCATATACTGTATAACATACATTGCAACTGAAGCCTTCCTCAGTTAGTGTAGCAGCTTGAGGCTCTGGTTTGTTAAGCTACTCTCTGTGGAATGGGAAAGGCGCAACATTTAAACTGCTCTCCTCTAACTGTTTTAACATGAGTTAAATATGCTAAGAGTGTTCTGGGCATCTAGGGATGATGCATAGAAATAATGCTCTTCTAAGGAGCTAGGTGTGTGCTTAAGGTACAGGGTTTACCACCCCTTTACTTTAACTTTTTTTTTTCCAACACTTAAGGTAATCAGTAAGAGTATCTCTGGTGTCTGATGTTCCTCCCTGTCCCATGTTTTTTGTGCTGCAAAACATGGATGCCTAGTGCCTCCCCATATTGCAGGATTTGCTCATTAGTCCATGGGAGTGTGTAGGGGGTTCCTATTATGTGTTCGAAGTTTTGAAACTTCAAACATGACAATATCGAACTTGTCTGTTCGAGGTTTCAAAACTTCAAACACTGAAAAAAAATAAAAAAAACATGCAACAATAAACTGATGGTTGCAAGTGGGGGGGGAAGCCCCCCTGCATCCCTCACGCCCCCTGCTCTTTAAATATACCAACTCCGAGATTGCACTACAGTGCAGTAAAGGTAACTATTCCCTTTCCACACTATAGTGCGGTCTCAGAGTTGGTATATTTAAAGAGCGGGGTGTGTGAGGGGTGCTGGGGGGCTTACCTCCCCCCCACTTGCAAGGGTTTATTTTACTTTTAAGTTTTGTTTTTTTTAACGTGTTCGAACTTCTGCAAGTTCGACTATATGGTTTCCACCATATAGGATTCGAACTTGTTGAAGTTCGATCATTTAATAGGAACCCGTGTGGAGGTATGAAAGCCCTCCATACACACACACACACACACACACACACACACACACACACACACACACACACACACACACACACACACACACACACACACACACATATTCATGTATACACCCATACACACCTATCTCCTTGACTAGCTCCCCTACTGCAACCACCCATGCAGACAACAGTCACACACACACACACACACACACACACACACACACACACACACACACACACACACACACACACAAACACAGGCTCCTGAGGCCACTCATCCCTATGAATGCACTCAAACATGCAGCTACACACATACACACTTGCATACCCCATCACCACTACCTTGCTGCTAAACTCCCTGGCTCTTACCTGTAATGTGATGTCACACATTGAAAGCAATAAGAAAACTCAAGCTTTTGACCATGTTCATTCACACAGCCAGTTGAGCCTGCTTACTCAGTCAAGCAATTCTTTGGCTCACTCAGTTGTGTACATGCCTTACTGCAATTATTTCCAGGGAATTCCACAGGCTAGTTAGTATATACTTCTCCCCAGAATGCCTCTTTAGCATTTGCAGCAGGCCACAGAGACAGCCCACCATAGCAGAGTGCTATGGCAGGGCTGCCTCTGAATCGGAAATGGATTTTGCGAAGTGTACACTAGGCTTGCATCTTCTTGTAACCTTTCTGAATCTGGCCCTTGGTTAAAATGTATGGAGAGCATATCTTCATCACTATGGTTTTATGCACTTCATGCCTTCAGACCACCCAGTGGCAAATGTGGTGGGGGTCTTCATATTTGTCAAAGAACATGTTACATCTAGATAGATCCCCGGGGATTCAAAATTTGAACTAATTGAACTACAAATCACTCTAGATAGACAATTGCCAACTAACAGCTTATTGCAGAACATATGCTTTGTCCCCTGTTAACCATATGAGATGCCTCAGTTTTCTAAATATTCTCCCTATTAGCAAAAAATTCCTTATTTTGAGGGACTTTAACCACCTTTCAATAAACTGGGACAACTATACCTCTAATGGCGGATATGCCCAAAAATTCCTAGACTTAATAAACAAAAATTTTCTTGAAAGTTGACAAATAAACTTACTAGAGAGCATAGTATTCTTGATTCTTACAAATATGGCCACCTCCTGAACTACTCCACTGGGATCTCCTTCCCCTGTGAAGTCTCACTACAAACGTGATCTTTAAACTGCCAATGTATCCTGTTTATTGCTAGTTCTCTAAGTAAGGTACTCTATCCTCTACTTTTTCACAACTGAAAACTAATTAGACTGACAAATAGGTAAATTGTATTTGTACTGATATCTTTAGGAAATTATCTTATTAGTAAGCATATTTTGTAACAACATAAGGTATTGTTATTTGCCCATAGTAACGCACCTAAGTTACACAGCAATACTGTCCACTTATTTCCAGTTATATTAGGATGTTATGTTCTACTCAGCACTTGGTTTATGTTAGTACTTCACTAACATGGCACAGTCCTATCTCATCTGCATTAGTGAATCATTGCACATGAAAATACAGTCTCTTACCTGCAAAATGCTTAATGAACTTTTCTTTTAAAGCTGGATCTCTTGAGGCTGATTCTACAAAAAAAGAAAGAAAAATATAACAAAATTAAAAGTTTGTGTGCTGTTAATAATGGAACTGCACTGTGAGGAATGGAAGTAAAGACCATAATCTGCATTTAGGCACCAGGTAGGCATTTCTGCCATTATCATATTGTACTCACAAGCATTCAAGGCTCCAAAATGCAACTTGCCAAATATAGAAAGCTTGGTTAAAAACAAAATGACCTGGAATGTTTAGTTTAAAAGACATGCAGTAGGTGGATTGGACACTCTAAATTGGCCCTAGGTGTGAGTGTGTGCGTGTGTGTGCCTTCTGTGGAAGGTTGGGTGTTAGGCTGGCAACTCAACACCGTAAAACTTCACTGCCAATCATGAGTGGACAGATGATCCTCTGTCATGACCCCTAACCAGGAAAAGCCGAAAGAAGAAGAATTACTCAGATACCCTAAACTGTGCAGTTCCACAAGTTCTACCTAAAATCTAGAAATGAAAACATCTGTAATCTAACAGCCTACACAATGGACTAAAACAAAGGTTGATAGTGAAAGGGCATTGGGTAGGACCCAATATTTTTTTCTCTCTCTCAGCCCACACACATGACTTAACCTGAAAAACATTAAAGTTCAAGAAGAAAGTTAGTCAACACTTAGCAGATGTGCTACTGCACCTCTGACACATAGTTAAATCTTATGTATCTGGTACAAGTTAGCAAATGATCATTTGACCTCAGGAGCAAGTGAAAGAAACCAAAAACTAGTTACACATGAAAGCTATGGGACTGAATTGGTCAGAAAGTAGTAAGGATGGGGTAGTATGAGAAGATGGTTTAGAAACATACACTTCGAGGGAAAAGTACAAGCCTGAAACATGACGGTACACTCACCAAGTTCTCCTGGAGAAATACTGAAAGTATGCACTTTGCACTGCATAAACCACTCACTGTTCCACTGAGAGCTTTTCAGAGATCAAATGGTGTTTTATGTTACAGAAAAGAAGCAGCAGTAAAGACACACATTCATGTCATCGCATTGTAGGTTAGGTGGAGACAATCAGTGTGTAAATCTACTTAATGAGTTTTAAATGTGGTAAATGTAGCATCCTCTGATGAATAGGAGCTAAATATGCCCTTGTGGGGTATCCAACAGTGCTACCCTAGAGTATGTTGCATTTCTACAAGGAGTGTTAGTGTCCTCACTGCAAGCATAATGCAAGCTCATAAGAAGCAGATATCAACCATTGCGCATAAACCAGATGTTTGCTACAAATATATTTGTCATTGCATTGAACTAAGCCTCACACATGGTTCAAAATGAAAAGCATACATTTAAAGTTCTTTGTAGGGAATATCACTCTAGGACGCTGATGAAATGTAACCAGAAAAGCAAGAGGTGGTGACATGCAGAGGATAGATTTTAATATGCCATGGAGAGTTGAGAAGTTAGACCAAAAGATAAGTGCCTTAAAATCCCTCACTATATTGTACTATCTGTATCAACAACAACTCTTGAGATCTTTGCAGGCAAGTGTCATGTAAACATACTGTTCGATTCTATAACTGCCTTCTGTGCACCATGTTTAGCATGCCTCCTGTCATAACCATGATTCATAACTATGGATTATGCTAATCACAAGCAGCACACAGAACAGCAATGTATCTGAATCATAGGTGTGCATAGCATTTTAATAGTTTGACTCAGCTCCATCTTTAGGTCACTCCTTCCTAATATTTCTGTATAGTGAGCCATTCATATTAACCTTACAAATTTCCTTTAGATATTCCAAACAATTAGTTTGCACTTTTCTATTAATCTTGCCAATTAAACAGTTACAACAGCAAGTAGCAACATTTGCATGGTACCTTAATTGCCACAGTTATTAAAATCATGATATTTGTATATTATGCCTGAAATGGATTATATAAACTGTCAAATATGTTAATAGCACATGCTTTACAATAGCTGTACTTATTTCTTTAGGCAGATAAGTACACCTCAACATTACCCACTGTACAGGCTACACAGTCAGTTACTACCTCTCTGAAGTACTTGTTCCTTCAGCATACTGTTTTTATCAGTTGCTGTGGTACTTTTTATCTTTCCTTAATTAATTACATTTTGCAGAGGGACAGGGCCACAATGTGACTGCTTTCTGTTCTGCAGTCATGGTAGGAATATATTATACTAATGTATCCTGCGCTTCAATGACATTACTCTGGGGCGGGATACATTAGTATAAGATGTAAGTATTGGAATCCAGTCGAGCAAGCACTCCCATTGGCTGGAGCACCACTGCATCAGTACTAGGCTTCGGGAATGTGCATGGTCATAGCAGCAGGTCAGCCTGCAGCACAGAAATCGGAAGGCCGAATAGTACTTCTACCAGACAAAAGTGAGGGTTTTATGGACTGCTATGTTTTTCATTGATGCTATTGGAAGACTGAGTAGTATTACTACTAGACAAAAGTGAGGGTTGTATGGACTGCCATGTTTTTCATTGATAATGTTGGAAGACTGAGTACTATTACTACCAGACAAAAGTGAGGGTTTTATGGACTGCCATATTTTTCATTGATAATGTTGGAAGACTAAGTAGCATTACTACTAGACAAAAGTGAGGGATTTATGGACTGCTATGTTTTTCATTGATAATGTTGGAAGACTGAGTACTATTACTACGAGACAAAAGTGAGGGTTTTATGGACTGCCATGTTTTTCATTGGTAATGTTGGAAGACTAAGTAGCATTACTACTAAACAAAAGTGAGGGATTTATGGACTGCTGTGTTTTCATTGATACTGTTGCTCCCCAATAAAAAGAAAAAGTGGAAGCTACCAACTTTCATATTATTGGGACAATTGTAGTGTTGGTATATAGAGCTGGCATTGTTATTTATTGTGATAGGGCTAGCCAGTGTATATAGCTGCCTGTACGTCAATAAATCATGAACTACTACTGAGTGAGTCATTTGTACAGGTACTCTGTACATGGAGTACTCTGGATACACAATGGGGTAAGACACTTTACCTAGACTTCATCATTCTGAAGTTTCACAAGCAACTCTATTTATATAGCAGTTTCTATACAGCATGCAACTAACATATATCAACGGAGTGCTTTTTTCAGGGTGCAGAACATGAGAATAAATTGACATAGTTAAAAAGAACATTTAAAACTACAAAACTAAATACAAAAGTGCCATAAAACAAGATAAAGATATAAATTCTAGCAGTCCTCTCAAACTTCTATTTCTGTAGCTCTTATTTGATAGAAATAAGTTTATTTATACCTGGCAGAATGGCAGTAGCCAATTATAATTGCCAACATATTTTTTTTTTTTTTTTGTATTTTATACATTTGCTAGCCAGGAAAACTCACTGCATACAAGTATCTCTTTTCAACAGTGATAGCTGACTTGCTTAGAGTCATACAGTAGGAAATGGAGGTGAAAAGAATCAAACCTTATACCCCTGATTACAAAATTCAGCTTAACAGCTCAGAACCTTAATTATCTGCACTAACTGTCAGATTATGTAAAAGCAACTCCAAGTCCTCCCCTGTGTGTGACTGCACTTGTTCCAAGATAAAAACAAGTCTTTTAAAACTTTCAAATACATTGGTGTGCATATATAAAGCAGTGTATGTTTCTTTTTTTAACAGAACACAATTGTGTATCCTCTGTTGAAGTTTGCTACTAACTCTGTCTACATAAAAGGAAGAACAAAAGGTCCAACAGGTCACATTGACCATGTTTTTTGTGTTGCAATATAAAGTTACTCTTAGCTCAATAAATTTTGTTTTGTACTCATTACGCAAAAATGGTCATTTTGCAATGTATGCACAGCAGCCACAAAAAGCATGTAAACGTATCCTTCCTTTTTTGTATGATATATGCTGTGTCTCTGTTCTTTTCTAAGAGATCTTTCAAATCACTGCTTCTTGTGTTATAGAACCTGTGTCTTTCACCTACTGCATCCCTTACTGTGGTTTCCTTAACAATCTCCTTGATGCTGCCACTATCTAAACTGAAATGTATCCCCATGCCTAGAAACTATTGACCTTCTTTCTCCACTGGTGATTGGGCAAACGTTACTTCTCTATTCATTATACGAGCATAACTTGTAGCCTGTCTTTTTTATATCATTTTTTTACTTGTTTAACACCCTGAATGACCTAGCTTCCTGCTAGAAGCATATTACTCACTTCCTGAAGGTTTTCAGCAAACACAGTATGCTCTCCAGTAAGTGTAGACTCTCTAATGATCTCATTTTTTATAATTATTCATTTTCATGGATTTGAGATGTGCACTATTATAATGGAACTACAGACTGTTTTCCTGCAAACTTTCAATATTTTCATGCGTAGTCTGTCATAGCTTTCACTCTTGCGTAATTTCACATATAGCAATTATAATTCGTTTTTATCTGACATATGTTGAAAGACATGATAAAGCTATTTATTAGAATAGGTTGACTACAAGTCACAAAATCTTTTTGAATTCCTGAGATGAATTAAAGGAATTATTATTTTAGACTAATAAGAAATATTAATATCAAGACAGAAATTCTGGAGAAAGAGACACAACGTACAGATTATTTTAACATATGATCTGACTGAAAATGAGAAATTCATAGGTAGGTACTAGGCTATTGGCCCTAGGGCCTGTATAAGCCTAGCCAAAAAGGTACCCTGGCTTTCGCCACCCAAGGAAATTATTTTCCTGTGCTCCTATTGAGCAGAGCCACAGAGATGATCCCCGGGCTGAATTTCCTATTTCCCATCCAATCAATTCAGTAGATAATCCAGCAAACATACACTCAGCATGAGTTTAACTAATGGTGTTAACAATGGGCTGATCAAAAAGACAATTATTGAAAACTGGAAATATATTGTGGGAAATGATTAGTAGTCAAAATGTGTGGATAACACTTCTATTTTATTAATTAAAAATATATTTGAAACAACTGTTTGACTATTGTGATACCCATATTTCTTCAATTGGTGTATGCAAACAATGTTGCTACATCACTGAAGGACTTCAGAATTTCTTATGCATGAGTAAGGTACACACTATAAGTACTACAATAGCAGCACTTGTATAGTGTATATTGCCATTTGTTCAGGCTGCAAATGCATTTATATAGGTAAAATTGTCAGAAAACTGCACCAAAAAAATTATGAGCAGATATCTACTATAAAAGATAAAATCAGACATAATGTTTTATATAATTATACCCAATACAAATCTCATTTTTACTTTCAGTATTGCACAGTATTAAGTCATGTCAGATGAGGTGACTTCAAGTTACCAGGAGAATACAAAGAATTGTGTTGGCAGTTATTACTTGGCTCTGGTTTAAAAGCCTGCATTTGCACAGGTTTGCACTTGTTTAAGCTCCGTGGATCCAGTTTTGGAGTCCTGCACACTGCAAGAGCATCAGGAAGGAGAAAGAGATACTCTAAGTGCTGCCATTTTAATTAGGAATAAATCAAAATGGAGGCACTTAGATATACTCTAAGTACCTCCATTTTGATTTTTTCCTAATTTACTGTATTCTGCACTTGTTTTTAGTCATTTTTAATTTAATTGCATTTATTTAAACTGTATTTGCTTTAATATTGCTACACACTCAACTGTGCTAGCTTGCACTGCATTTGAATTGTTTTTACTGCTGTTTTAGCTGCTTTTCTGTAAAAAAAACAAATAAAAAAAGTGCAAAGCTTATTTCCCGCCTTTTCTGTACCCTGCCTAGTCCTGATACAGATTTGCTGTATCCAGGACTGTTTGTAAGCTTCTGAGCCACCCCAAGCCTTTCTGTGTTCGAGGGAAGCCTTTTAGCTTATCAGTGGGAGTGGTAAGCACTAGGTAGCGTATCTACCACAAGAGGAGTGGTTTCTGGCCCAGAAATTGCAATTTATTGGCCGTTTGGGCAGTTTTTCCATCCTTTTCAACTTTCTGGTTTAAGAGCCCGCATTTGTTTGGGTTTGCACTTATTTAACCTCCACGCAGTGGCGCCAAGCTGAGGTAAACTATTACTGGTGCCAGAAAGTCTGCTCTTCAGTTTTTCCCATAGAACTTGCTAGTTCTTTCTCTCTCTCTTGCGCTTCAAATAGCTTAATTGCTTTGCACTTCAACAAGTTTTTGTAGCAATTATTGTAGCATACCTAAGCACTAGTCTTTCTTCACGGAAATAGCTCCAGTACATAGTAGTAATGACCACCCCTCCTGCCATAATTAAAGGGCAGTTCCCTGTTCTTTCTCCCATTAACCTGGTGCACTTGCGCATTCTGAGGCAGTGTAGCAACTGCCTCATGTACTCAGACAGCCCTCTCCTCTTACCTCCCAACACTCAGACTTGTGAGAGATGGACTTATATCACCACATTAGAAGCTATGCACTCTCCAGTCAAGACCAGACTAGCTGGTCAAGAGGAGAAGGTCAACACCTGCACCACACCACGTGGAACACATAGCCCTCCAGAACACCCACCATCACAGCTCTCACATAAAAACTCAAAACACACACCCACCTTCGTGGGGGCTCTCACTAGAAATTTACCCAAACAGCAGAGACCTCAAAGATAGAAATGCACTCAACCACCACAACACAGCACAAACTGCAGAACACAAAGCTCACTTCTACAGTGTGCCCCTCAACCTAAGCCCCTAAGGCTTAACAACTTGCCCAATACACTTATCATAGGTGACTCAATAGTGAGGCACACAGAAGTCCCACTCACTAGGTTGAATAAGGAGAATGTAACAGTCACCTGTCTATCAGGTGCCAGACTCTGACACATAATACATGCACTCAGGTCACTCCACAAGAAGTACAAGTATGGCTCTGTCATTGTCCATGTGGGTGTGAATGACCTGAGATGTATCTCCCTGGACTAAATTAAAAGAGACATGGTGGAGCTATTGGATTATGTGGCCCAAGCAGATATGAACCTAGCCCTGAGCAGTATCTTACCATCACCCAGAATGATACCGCAGTACAAACAAACAATGATTGACTTCAGCAATTGGCTAAGTTTCTGGCGTCATTCTAAGGGGGTCCAGTATCTGTCTGCTTGGGATGACATGATTGACAGACCTCGATGCTTTGCCAGAGACAGCCTGTATCTGTCACCCCTGGGTTTCCAGGTACTGGCTAAGGCCCTTGCCAACCCTATAGTGCCTTTTTTAGGCAGTGTTCCAAAGACCAAATTACCACCATAACAGCTATAAATAAATGCAATCTGGGGGTCATGCTGCTCCACGCTAGAAGTTTAAATCTTAAGATGCACTCACTCGAAGCACTCCTCAAAATGGAGAACATCGACATTTGTGCTGTAACGGAGACCTGGTTTAAAGGGCAGAAAGCATCCCTGTGCTATCAGGCTATAACTCATTCCACACCTTTAGGCCCCAAAAAATGGACTGAAGCTCCAAAGACAGTGCTGTCTCCATATTCATAAAGGATATGTACACCTCCAGACTAGTAGCCCAGCATAATGCATCTGAGATACTTCAGGTACAACTAACATTGGGTAAGACACCGATCCAGGTCATGGCTTGCTATAGGTCCCCAACTCTCACTCCATATTCCTAAGCACTCTGGAATCTGTCAAGGTCCAACCCAACACTCTCATACTAGGAGAATTCAGCTACCCCTCCATCAACTGGGAAAACTACTCAAGTACCAATACACCAGCCCAATGCTTCCTGGAATTCATCAATTCCAATGCCCTGGACCAGCTCATTCTGACCTCCACTAGAGGAAGCAATATCCTTGACCTGGTTATTACTAACATGGGTGACCATTGCTCCACACCAATAGTCAATCCCTCCCTGGTCAGATCTGACCATAAACTAATCACCATGGAAATCCACATCTCACCCACACCCACCGCAAAGATAACCACCTTGAAAAACTTCTCCAAAGCTGACTTTGGGCTCCTAAGAACAGAGGTGGCTAACTTCACTGCACCCATGCCAATGGAAAATAGCTGCATGACTGCCGAATCATACACCAATGCACTGTACAAACATGTACATAAATGCATGGAACTAGCCAAACCCAACAGAACCAAGATGCTTTCCTCCAAAAAAAGGAAGCCAATCTGGTGGTCCCCTGCTATTAATAAACTCTACAACAGAAGGAAGAAACTATTGCAGAAAAAGGTGAAGTCCCAAGACTGGAAAAACTCCCTTATTAGTCTCAACAAAAAGTTGAGATCCCCCATCGAATCCTCCAAACCAGCTATGAAGGCAGAATTGTGGCAGACACTAAAAATAACCACAAAGCCTTCTACAGTTATATCAAGAACGTCCAAGGCAATACCCAGATTTGTTCTGAGTTACTGCACAATGGTACCTCCTATACTGAGCCAACAGATATTGCCAATATACTGGCCAACAGATTCAGTGCCAATTTTACCCCCCCCCCCCAAAGGACAAATCACAATACCGGAATAATGCCAGGCACCCACCATTACTGCAGCACAGGTTAAAACTGCATTGTCCAAGCCAAGAATACAGCTTCCATGGGACCTGATAATATCCCTGGGTGTGTTCCATATGAACTACAAAGTGAACTGGCACCACATCTATGTGCCCTGTTCAGTCACAGTCTCACCTCAGGCTTTGTCCCTACTGAATGGTGCAGTGCTACAGTCATCCCTCTCCATAAAGGGGAGCAACTACAAACCCTGGGAATTATCACCCCATTAGCCTGTCATATCTGATATGTAAAGCTATGGAGCGCATCATCATAGGTTCATAGGTCTTCATCATTCAGGGCTATCTGCCCGAGGGGGGGCAAAGCCTAGCCTATAGTTTTTGTGGCTTACGCCACACCCCTAGTATGGGGGAACTATACCCATTATTTTGCTGTGCCTCTGTCGAGCAGTGACACTGAGGTAATCCCTGGGGTATATCTGCGATCTCCCATCCATTGGTCAAGATTTCTCTTGAACTTGGACCTGATTAATAAAGATATAGGAAATCTCCAAACTCTAAACCCCACACAATTTGTCTTTGTGAAAGGGAGATCATGCCTGTTCAACCTGGTTGACTTCTTTGAGTCATTCACCAGGGCTGAGGATGAAGGTAAGGCAGTGCATACAGTCTACCTCAATCTGGTCAAGGCCTTTGATATCATTCCTCACTCTGGAATTATTGATAAACTCACCAAACTAGGCATCAGCCCCTATATCACTAGGTGGGTTGCAAGTCAGCACACAGATAGAACACACAGTGTGAAAGTAGCGAACTCCAAGTCAGACTGCTGACCAGTCACCAGTAGAGTCCCACAGGGATCGGTCCTGGGTCCTCTCCTGTTTGGCATCTACTGAGCAGAAGTCCAGGCCAACACAAAGGAACTCTAGCTGACCAAGTTTGCAGATGGCTGCAAGCTGGGCCCATTATTAACTCCCCAAGTGATGCAGACATCCTACAGAAAGGCCTCACTGAGACCAATGATTTTAATGCCAAAAAATGTGTTGTCATCCCCTTTGGTAAAAACTCAGTTCCCACTAATTACCACATCGATGGGAGCCCGCTGAGCACTGAAGGTGTTATAAGAGATCTGGGGATGCAGGTTGACAACAACCTCTACTTCGACCACCCCATTGCCATTGTGGTCAGAAAGTCCTTCTATGTGGCACATCTCATTACCAAGGGTTTTGCATCCAGGAAGAAAGAGGTCATCATTT